>NC_060888.1:28104268-28121768 GCF_014805685.1 Silurus meridionalis | reverse complement strand
GGTGGTTCCGTCGACTCTGTGGCTGAGGAGCGTTTTCAGTTTGTCCATGACCTGGCTCTGGACATGGCTCACTTCCTGCTGAGTGCAGCGACGCACAGGGATGGCCTGGAGGGGGTGCTGCTGCTCACTGACACACACCTTCCGCTACAAGAAACCAAGAGGCTCGACCAGACGCTAACGCTAGCACTAAAGCATCTCCGACTACCACCGGGGTGGAGCGTACTGAGCCCTGACATCAACACACACTCTGGCATAGGTGCACACACACACACACACACACACACACACACACACACACACACACAAACCGGCACAGCTTTACACAACCTCACACTCCTGTACAGCCACACACACACACAAACAGACTGGCACAGCTTTACACAACTGCGCACACACACACACACACACACGAGTTTGAGAACGAGTTGGTTTGGGAATGGCTTTGGGAATGGGTTTGGGGTGTTTTCAGATTTGAGCCACTAGGTGGCAGAGTGTGGTGATGTTTTATGTTTCAGATGAACACGGTGTTCCTGCTTTATTACACTGAAGTGCTTTTATAAATATATCAACTCGATCTTTACCAGACGAAAAGTTCTGTGGACTTCTGCGTTATTTTGATCTGTAAACAATAAGATTGTTATAATATGCAACAGGAAGTTGTTTGTCTCTGTGTGTTTGTATGCTAAACTTCCTATCTGTCTGTCTGCTTCTCCTGTGTGGCATATTAGCATATCTGAACTGTCGGTATAATTTCTGTTTACTTTCTCTGTGTTGCTGCTTTTCTGTCTGTCTGTCTATTTAGTTTATCTGTCTGTCTGACCATCTATCCAGCTTTTCTGTCTGTCTGTATAAGGTCTGTATACTTGTCTCTTTCTGCTTGTTTGTCTAACTGTCTGGCTGTCTATACACTTCTCTGTCTGTCTAACTGCCCTATCTAAGTGTCTGTCTGTCCACCCAGGTGTCTGTCTAAATTACTGACTTTCAATCTGTCTGTCTAATGTCTAGTTGTTTGTCTGGATATCTATCCAGGTGTCTGTCTGTCTGTCTGACTCTATATCTTTGTCTGGCCAGCCATCAATCTGTCTTTCTGACTGTTAATCTAGTTATCTAGTCTATCTGTCTGACTATCCACTTGTCTGTCTGTCTGTCTGTCTGTCGAACCCTGTCTGGCTGGCTGGTTCATCAGCTGTTTTTGATGTCTGCCTGTCTATCTGTCTGACTGCTGTTTATAATTGCAGTTTATTATCTGTCTATTCGTCTGGCTGTTTGTCAGTCCAACTGTCTGTCTGCCACTTTATATAGCTGTCTGTCTGGCTGTCCGTCTGTTTGTCTAGACGTCTGCACAGCTGTCTGTCTATTCACACGTCTCTCTGCCCAAATGTTTGTCTGTGTATCCACATAACTGTCTCCATCTGTCCAGTTGTTTGTTCCCATGAATTTTTTTCCCTGTTCACCCAGCCGTCTGTCTGATAGTCTGGCTGTTTGTCTCCCCAACTGTCTTTTTCATTCCCAGTTTTATTGACCTGTCTGTCTCTCAGTAATGTCTCACTGCTGCAGCAGTCTGATGTTGTCTCGTTTTGAGAACAAACTGTCCTTTTATTTCATTCGTTCTAAAATAAACATTTCTCTTTCGTCATGCGTAAATGATTTATTTGTGCGACCCTTGCCAGGGTTACAGAGGCTCTGCTCGAAGCCACCACTGCTTTCTTCTTTCTGATTGGTGGAGCTGTGATGTTCAGAGGGTGAGTGGGAGGGGCTTAACATGCAGAGTCTCAGTGTTATCAGGCGTGTTGGTGTGGGTTTTATGCCAGCTGTTTTCACGGCGTGGGGATTTCAGGGAGAAGGTAACGACTCGCACCGAGGCTATTCCCAAGAGCTGTAGTATCCCGGACCTTAGCTAATGCTAACTAGTAGTAACGTGGAAGTTGTAGGGATGTTAGTGTAACTGTAGCTGTGTGTGTGTGTGTGTGTGTGCGTGCTTTTTCTATCATGGTTTTGGAACTTGTTGAGGAACAAAATTGAAGTTCTATCCAGAACTCCACAGAGCTGGAAGAGTTCCTAGAAAAGCTCAAAGGTTATTGGAAAAGTTCTTGCATTGTTTGTGTTTTATAAATGAAGATGTTAGTGAATGTCCAGCACTCTGACAGGCCTTAACATTTATGCTTATACCATTCTTTAATGTTTAGTTCAACTTGATCCTGCAGAAAGATCTAGACTTTGATACAGGAACTGAAAATGATACTTGAACTGTGCAGCGGGAACTAAACTTGGCCTCAGGTTTCTAGAAATTTACTTTTTTGTATAAATTTTTGTTGTAACTAAAAAGTTTTCGTTGTATCCAGGAAGAGTCGGATTCTGGTTCTGTAGGTTCTGCTTTAAGAAAAGAACAAAATGTTCTTGTAAGACAATTTTAACAAGTTGTTTTAACAATTCTTTTTGACTCTTTGCATCTCAAAGGTTCCTGGAAAGGTCCTTAATTCCTAAATCAGCAGTTGTTGAAAATGTTTTGAAGTTTTGAAAAAAAGTTTCTTCAGTTTTTAACCTACTGAAATAAATCTCTCGGTCCTCATGTTGAAAGTTCCTGGATTGCTAATGTTTTTCTGCGTTCCAGACAAAAAGTTGGACAGTGTTTTGACAAAAGTTCCTAAATAAAGGTCCTGGGTTCTTGAATATTCTTTTTACTGCGTGAATACGGTGTTGACGTTTCTGCAGTAGAATCTTGACTTCCTAACTTTCTGGTTATAACGTGTGAAACAAATTATTATTATTATTTATTAATAATAACAGTATTATGTTGTTTAGTTTCTCAGACCTGATGAATGTTATAAACTTGTGGTATTTGAATTCTTTCCTATTTAAGGTTGTTGTTTTTTTTTCCTGGTTAGATTTCTGTCCTCAGGAGACGCTGCTGCACTTTGCGGCTCGTCGAGGTCTCCGGAAAGTCGCTCTGTTCCTCCTGCAGCAGCCTGGAGGACGAGACGCTCTGCAACTTGCCAACAAAAATGGATACACACCTGCCCGACTGGCACAGAGCAGAGGACACACACAGCTACAACACCTGCTCTCAGAGTGAGTATGCGCACACACACACACACACACACACACACACTGGCCAGATAGAGTAAAGTCTAGCTAGTTCATATCCATTAGCCTTATCTTTTTGGTCATTTGTGAGAGGAAGTTGGTTTATTGTTTAAAAGTAAGTGTGTGTGTGTGTGTGTGTGTGTGTGTATTGGTGTATACATGCAAACTATTGTATGTTCCTGCAGCACCAGTGGCTAAAAATGTCTCTGCATTACCGTGGCAGTTCTGTCTTCCTGCCCATCATAGAAGGATGCGTGTGTGTGTGTGTGTGTATATATGTGTGTGTGTGTGTGTGTGTGAGGTGCTTTGTAACTGAGAGAGGTTTCAGTAACACATTTATCGGTTATTTCAGTTATTTGTGTGAGGTTTCAAGGGTGTGTGTGTGTTTATGTTCAACTGTGTGTGTGTGTATTTATGTTCAACTGTGTGTGTGTGTGTGTGTGTGTGTGTGTGTGTGTGTGTGTGTGTGTGTGTGCTCATTTTGCTCTGTGCTTTAGTACGTGTGTCTGACTCAGTGGTTTTTTTTGTTTGTGTGTGTGTGACTTTGTTGCCATGGCAGTGACTAATTTTGATGTTAGTTAAAAAGGTCTTCTTGACTCAGCCTGTTGCTAACGCGAGCCTTTTCCTGCACAGACCTGGTGAAGTGTAAAGATTAGCGATAGCACTAATTTGTCAGGTTGCACAGAGGCAACACTTTTGGGGTAAAAAAGACATGAGACAGGAAGTTATTTGGGTTTTGGGAGTGTCCTACTTCCCTCAAAGCATAATCATACCCCGGATATGCATGGGATTTTATTTTATTGACAGTTACTGATAATCATCAGCTTTTCTAAATAAGCAAATAAATAAGTAAATAATTAAATAAGTAAAAGTGATGCATTCTCTTTAAAACGCAAATTCCAAAAAAGTTGGGATGCTGTGTAAATGTAAATATAAACAGAATAATGATTTGCAAATCCAAATGTTGAAACTGAGCAAATGAACTATTTGAAAGAATAAATAAGGTAATTTTGATTTTGGCTTGAACACGTCTCAAAAGGTTTTTTTCAGGGCCGTGTTTCCCACTGTGTAGCATCATGTCTTCTCTCTGTATACATGTGGGAACTGAGGAGACCAGTCTCTGAGGTTTCAGGAGAGAAATATTGTCCCATATGTGTCTGATACAGTATTCTAGCTGCTCAACAGTTCTGGGTGTTCTTTGTTGTGTTTTTTGTTTCCTTAATCATTGATGGTTTTTAAATGGTGAAAGGTCTAAACTGCAGCAGGTCAGTTCAGCACCTGGAATCTTCTTCTACGAAGTCATGCTATTGCAATAGATGCAGTATGCAGTTAGCATTGTTCAAATATACAAGGCCTTTCCTGAAAAAGCCGTTTTCTGGATGAAAGCATTTGTTTCTCTAAAACCTGTTTAAATCGTTCAGCATTGATAAAGTCTTTCAAAATGTACAAGCTGCCCATTCCACAGACACTAATGCTCTCCCATAATATCAGAGCTGATAACAAGCCAGATGGTCCCGCTCCTCTTTAGTCTGGAAGACATGGTTTTCATGGTTTTCAAATAGAAATAAAAACTTTGATTCGTCTGACAACAGAACAGTTTTCCTTTTTACCTCAGTACATTTTAAATGACCTGTGGACCAGAGGATTTAAATCACTGGCCCCTGAGGACCCGATGATGCATCCAGTATTGATTTTCCCTGACTGGTTTCTCCAGATTCTTTTGCTCTGTTTATCTAAGATTCTCTTATTTTTATACCCATTCATGTTACCGCCCCATTGCCATTTAAGCTAGTTTTAAAAAGATTTCCTCCAGCTGCTTAATTTTAATAACAATACATTTTTCCAGACTTAACTTCAAAATGGCCTTATGTTTTGCTTAAAATTGTACATATGAAAAATTATTTTATTGGGAAAATAAAATGTGGGTGTAAAGATGTGCAGATCATTGCTTTCTGTTTTTATTTACACTTACAAAATGTTTTAACTTTCTTGGCTTTGGGATTGTGTATATATACATTTGTTAAAGATTTAAAAAATGGCATCAAGGTATTATTATATAAATAAATAAATAAATAAATAAATAAATAAATAAAAATAAATAAATATATGTAATTAAGGTGAAGCTTTAAAATAGTAGAAAGTGTGGTATGACTTAATATTAATAATAACAATTGTCCGTTATTTAGATTAGAATATGTATATCAATATTTAATGTATTTATAATTTAATAAAAGTAAATAAAATTAAATAAATGTGATTTAAATGAGGCCGAATGGCAGGATGTGTTTTTCTTCTGCTTCTTTCTGTTTTTATTTTACATTTCTTTTATTTTCTACTCATTTAGCAGAAGTGTTTATTTCCATGTATTGTGCTGAAACCGGTTTTCTACAGTATTCACACATGGGATGCACGTCTGGATAACATGTTACAACACATACACATACACACACATGCACACGCATGTTGTCAGGTTCACAGGAGCATAGGTATATAAAAGAGAGACACCTTATTATACACTCTGTCGCTCTCTCCAGGTGTGTGTGTGTGTGTGTGTGTGTGTGTGTTGAATGTGCTGTGATTGATAGCTCAGTGTGTTATGAGAGAAAATGAGAAAGAGAGGGTGTGGTTCTATGTAGGTGTTGAAGGTGTGGTGCCTCTGATTCACATGGGCGTCCTGTGTGTGTGTGTGTGTGTGTGTGTGTGTGTGTGTGTGTGTGTGTGTGTGTGTGTTAGGATTGAGAATTCACCGCACCTCGAAACGAAAGCACCCAGGCGGTGTTACCCAGCAGGCCGAGCATTCCTGCACCACCCGAGGCTCAACACTTTCACGCTGACGGTAGAGAACGAGGCAGACGGAGACGCTTCAGACCTTAAACGAGACGTGGAGGAGCTGCGGCGCTACGCCCGCTCTCACCACCACAGCAAGGTAATCACCTGTACCTTACACCACCGAGACTTTTTAAGTAGTGTGTGTGGCGAGTCGGAGTGTGTGTGTGGCGAGTCGGAGTGTGTGTGTGGCGAGTCGGAGTGTGTGTGTGGCGAGTCGGAGTGTGTGTGTGGCGAGTCGGAGTGTGTGTGTGGCGAGTCGGAGTGTGTGATGGAGAATCAAGAGGCAGCTGTGACTCCGTGTTTATGTAGGAGGTGGAGTACAGTACATGCACTCTGTTTACCTGTGTGTGTGTGTGTGTGTGTGTGTGTGTTGATACGTCTTTCTATACATTTCCCAATTATTTGGCAACCAGAACATGCAAATGCTGAAAGATGAAATAAATAGAAGTAAATTAAGATATTAATAGAAAGATATAAAAACATAACATTGTGTTTGTGATGTTTTGTTTTTACTGGTACATTCTCAACCAATCAGCAACAAGCACTGTTATTAACTCCTCCCTCAGGGAGTGCAAGCAAGAAAGAAAAGGTCTGAAAGTTTGTTGTATTTGTATCGCTACGGGAGGTGGAGCTCAGTGATTAAGGCATCGGACTATGGATCGGAAGGTCACAAGTTTAAATCCCAAAGCCACCAAGGTGCTGGTGTTGGGCCCTTGAGCAAGGCCCTTAACCCCCAACTGCTCAGTTTTCAGTCACTTTGGATAAAAACGTCTACCAAATGCCATAAATGTAAAAAGAAAGTTTTCAACCAATCAGCAACAAACTCATCTAATAATCTAATAGCCCCGAGTCATCAATCCTGTACAGTCACAGGTTTATGTAAACGTTCTTGCCAAATCGTGCTTGCCAAAAGAAAAAGGGAAATATATTAAAAGAAACACACACACACACACACACACACACACACACACACACACACACACACACAGGTAAACAGTGCATGTACTGTAGGTGTATCCACCTCCTACATAAACATGGAGTCACAGCTGCCTCTCGAATCTCCATCACACACTCCGACTCGCCACACACACGCTCCGACTCGCCACACACACATTCCGACTCGTCACACACTCGCCAAACACTCCGACTCGCCACACACACACTCCGACTTGCCACACACTCGCCAAACACTCCGACTCGTCACACACACACGCCGACTTTTAGATTTACTAACACCATAAATGCAATTAAACTATTGATTAGTTTTTTATTCATTTTAATGCATATAAAATGTAATATTTGGCTTTATTTTATTTATTGGGAATTGTTTGTAAAAAAATGTTTGTTTAAAAATATTTTATCAAAACAAATTTCACAAATTAAATTAAAAATAAATATATAAATAAATATATAATTTAAAGAAAATGTAAACTTTTAAATTAAAAAAACAATCATAAAAAAAAAACTTCATTAGATCTTTCTTTCATTTTTTTCTCTCCATTTTTCATCTTTTCTTTCTAATTTCCTCTTTTTTTCCATCGTGTTCTGTGTTTTTTAACCTCTCGGATCTGCCCTCTGTGTCTCCTCAGGCAGGATCTCCGAAGCATCTCCAGTCCCTGCCCGTGATCCTGAGCCGGGATTTTGTTGCGGTGACTCCCTCTGAAGTCGCCTCCCTCCAGAAAGCGTCGTCGTGCGAACATCAGGAAGTCAAGACTGAGACAGAAAGCGGCCGGTGTACGAATGGCAGCACGCGTTCAGAGGAGGAGGAGGTCTCTGTGGAAGCTCAGGCGTCCCACTTTAATTCTGGGAATTCTGAGACACGGACTTTGGGATTAGAGGGTGCGGGAGTGTGTGTAGGCAAGCCGGAGCACCTTGCGTCTGTCAGCGGCGTTTCCTGTACAGAGCAGCAGCAGGAGGAAGTAGATAGCGAGCCGAGAGAAATCAGGGAGGCGCCTCGTACGCTGGCCGATTCCGAGACAAAGGTGCAGGATAAAGTCAAATCTGGCAACACGATGGGTCAGACGCAGGGACTCCTCCCTGAGAAAGAAGAAAAGAACGAGGCGAGAGGGGACTTACCAGAGGAAAGGGAAGGAGAGTGTGACTCCACGAAGGAAACCGGGAAAACGCGTTCCCAATTTTACTTAGATTTGGATGTTAATGCATCAGAAAAAGCACCGGAGATCCAGGTCCAGGAAACAGGAAGCGGCAACGAGGTCACGTTCTCCACAAAACTGGATCAGGACCTCAGTGGAATTCAGATTCTCAAAGACTCGCCATGGCTCCAGGGCCGGTCCATGATGTGCACCTCAAACCGTCTCCGGATGTCCACCAGCTTCCAGATATGACTTCAGGAGACCAAATTGAAGCTCTGCTACAAACTTCAGAACCGTCAAGCTTAGTTTCCATTCAGAAAGAACCTTCTCCACTGTGCCAAGACCTTGCCGATGCAGCACCAGGAACCAGCTGAGGGATTAGTGCTTGATGTTCCCCTTGTGGCTGAGGAACACATAAGAGAAACTCAAATGGATCATCAGACTTTATTTCCTGAGACTGAGGAATGTTTTTTGCCAGGTTCGGAAAGCGATATCCAACATGAAACTTCTCAAATGCCTACCAAGGAACCATCTCAGGAGCATTGTGAGCCACAACCTGACATTAAGCACTTTCCGATCATGGATCCCATGGACCAGATCGGAGATCCAGGAAGCTCATATCAGTCTCTGCTCTTTGCTTTGGACCAAAGGTCAAAAGTTTCTCCTGATTTGATGTCTGAAGAAGCAGGATGTGGTTTAGAATCGAAGCTTGAAAGGGAACCAGTAGCATTCCAGACACCTCCTGAGTCGCCCTGTGAGTATTTCTCAGTCGATGGTTTCATCAAAATGAATGATTCCATTGAAGAGCTATTTCCAGCTTCTGTGGAACTTAGCCATGCTGCAGGTTCAAGAGCAACCATGGAGGTGGGTGAGAAGGTGGAAACGGAGATGCCAGAGTTGTGTGAAATCTCAAAAAAGTCTCCTGTAATGATTCTGTGTGGTTCTTTCTCCAAACTGACCATCAGGGGAAGCCCTCCTAATCTTCATCTTGACAGCACAACCTCAGAGAATATCGAGAGAGAAGCAGTGAGTGCTGGTGATTCAGAAGCCTCCACTACACATTCCACAGAGATAGAGATGGAGGAGACCAAAGAGGAGGTCATGAAGTTGGAACCAGAGTTTGTCGAGAAGTGTGAGAGATCAGAACCTTCTCAGATATCGGCTGAGGGACCACCATGTAATTCTGTATTTAAAATAGAGAACCTTGAAGGAACAGCAGTGATTGAACATGACCAACCTCCTGAATATTCTGATGTTCAGGAGAAGTTGCTGAAGGTGCCTTCACAGCTCGGTGAGAACCCAGAAATTGCATCACTGCCTTGTGAACCGTTATCTCCATCCATTTCAGTTTCTAAGAACATCACCGAGCTGCATTCTGAGGTCATTAACCAAACATTTGGAGACCTACAGCCTGAACTTGTGACATCTACAGAGACAGTTGTAGAAACACCTCATATCCCTCATTTGGAAGTTAACAAGTTTAAGGAAGATACCATAGAACAATTTGAGGGCATGACCTCTGAGGAGAGCATTAGTGGAACTCCTGATGTCCCTCATGAGCTCATTGCATCATCTGGGGAGACAACTGTGGAAACATCTCCTGACCCTCTTCCTGAGGCTAAAACGTCAGAGAAAAGCACTCAAGACCAACAACCCAAGATCTCTGAGGATAGCAGTCGTGAGACATCTCTTGACCTCCCTCATGATCTCATCACATCCTCAGTAGACACAAGTGGAAAAGCGTCTCATGTTCCTCATCCTGATATAAACAGACATGAAGAAAGCAACCATTTCAAGCATCTTGATGAAAGCAGAAATGACCTTCATGACCTCAAGCATGAGGTCACATCTTTCCAAGAAAGCATTAGAGGAACTCCTGAGTTCAATCATGATCTCATCACAACTTCTGAGGAGGCAATCGGAGAAACATCTTGTGAGGGTAACAGATCTCAGGAAAATGTTCTAGACAAACAAGCTGAGTCCATGAGCTGTGAGACGAGAAAAAATGAAACATCTCAAGATCCCAATTTTGAGGTCACAACCTCAGAGTGTGACCTTGAAGGCCCAAATTATGAGCTGATAACATGTGGAGAAATGGCTCTTGAAGAGCAACTTGAGGTCACATCCTGTGAGGAGAGCATCGGACAAACACCTCATCACACCCAGTGTGAAGAGAAAGCCTGTGAGGAGAACCTCAGGACCACACTGGACTTCATGAGCACTGAGGTGGAACGCTGTCTAGCTGAAGCTCCAGTTCACACGGAGACTACGAGTCTGGATGCTCCGGTTTCAGGTGATGATTCAGGTTTGGATCTAGAGAACGTTCCCACTCCTGGATTAGTTCAGATCTCAGATCTCGACCAGCCAGTGGATTTGGATAGTGGTAATGGATTAGATATGGATGTCTGCTCTTCTGTGGAAGTGAATAGTGGATTAATCCAGGATGTACCACCTTTGGAGAATGTTATTTGTGAAAGTGGAGCCCTGGATGAGGAGAAACATCAGGCGAAAAAGGAGGAAGAGGTCGAGGAACCAAAAGAGGAGCAAATAGCAGGTGAGACGAGATTAAATATCAGTTCCAGGTCAGGAGGGAGATGTTTTATTGTGTTGGTTTGTTTTTATTCCATGCGACTCACTGAGGTCGTTCATCTGCTCACACGCTGACGTCTTGGTGACGTTACCTTCACCCACGTTCACGTTTGTCTCGATGACCTCGTGTCTCAGAATAGCTCCTGAAAAGCCTGTTTAGAACAAAGCTCTTTGTGAGAAGGTCCTGCTCAGGGCCGTAAAGTAGACGGAGAGCCGTTATCGCACTTGTGCACACACACACACACACACACACACACACACACACACACACACACACACAATAGCTTTTGTTTATTCTTTATTTATTTCTATTTTCAGTGAAGCGTGTTCATCATCATCATCATCATCATCACTTATAACAAAAAGGTTGACGCACATCATATTCATTCGTTCGTTAGATTCCATATAATTAATAATCAATTAATTAATTATTCTCAGATTAATGAATTGATTATTAATTATATGGAATATTTTAAATTAATTAAATTAATAATTATGATTATTGTGATGATGATTATTTATTAATTTATTTACCAATAACAAAAATAAACCATTATGTAAAATCCTTCTAATGATTATTATATAATTGTCTATAGTGATTTATCTGTAAAATTATCCTTCCAAAAAAATACAATAAAATTTCACTCGCTCCACAAAACATTTATCTTTTTATACAACAATTTTATTTTATATTATTCTATTATAATTATTATATTTATATTATTCTGTGACTCTACAATGTTTTCTGTAACTGTTTGTATGTAGAATTTAAATCATATTTAATATTTAATAGATAATTTCCTTTACTTAAATATTTACGGTAAATAGATCATTGTTATTCGTGGTCGTCGTTGTCATGGTAACGGCGTGTTTGTTGTGTGAGAAGCGTTTATCTTCTCAGAGTTAAAGACATTTAACTAGACTTTACTAAAAAACATAAACGCGTGGGTTTATTTACATCAAGACCCTGAGAGAGAGAGAGACACAGAGAGAGAGACACAGAGAGAGAGACACAGAGAGAGAGACACAGAGAGAGAGAGAGAGAGACACAGAGAGAGACACAGAGAAAGAGAGACAGAGACACAGAGACAGTGTGTGGATGGCTAGAGAAGGGGAAAAAACTGAGAGGGAGGGAAAGGAATAGGGTAGGATAAAGGTGGAGGGAGGGAGGGAGGGAGGAGGGAGGGAGGGAGAGAGGGAGAGAGAGAGAGAGAGAGAGAGAGAGAGAGAGAGAGAGAGAGAGATGTTCTGGATGGACAAAACGAGGGATAGAGAGATGGAGGGTGAGATTGGGTTGGAGTGAGGAGTGGGAGAAATAGGGATGGATAAAGAGAGTCAGAAAAATGGAGTGTGTGAAAGATGGATAGAGTAATGATATGTGCAGATTGTGTGTGTGTGTGTTTGGGGGTGGGGGTGTTAGGTGTGTTTGGGGACTCGTGGGGTTAGTGTGTAATTAAGTGAGTGTTTATTATTAATATAAAGTTGATGAACGACTGAAGCTGCGGTTCTGGTTTGATGAAGGAGAGTTTTGCTGTGGAATGTGAGTGTAATGAGAGAAACGACTTCCTGAAACTTCCCTCAAGAGAAACTGAAGAGAAACTGAGCAGGAAAAGAGAACATCATCACTGGAGTGTTCACATATAGAGCATCTCACAGCGATATCAATAAGGATGTGTGTGTGTGTGTGTGTGTGTGTGTGTGTGTTGATTATTCCTCTTACACCACAGCACTTTGTCACAAATCAGAGTTTTTACCTAATTAAAGGACATCACAACTGTTTTGTCACCGTGAACGAGCCGTTGCCATAGAAACGATAACGTGTTAGTGGTATAAACCTGCACTACTCTCAGAGCTGCTGTTCACCATCACAGCAAATCAAACACACACACACACACAAATGCACACAAACACACTCCAAATCATACACACACACCCAATCATACATACACTAATACACACACCCCTAAATCATATATATACACACACACACACACACACACACACACCCCAAATCTCACTCTCACACACACACACACACACACAAATACACACACACTCCAAATCATACACACACACAATCAAACACACACTAATACACACACAATCATACACACACTAATACACACACACACACACACACACACAATCATACACACACACACACACACCAAATCATACACACAATCATATACACACACACACACACACAATCATACACACTAATACACACACCCCAAATCATACACACACACTAATACACACACACACACACACACACACACACACACACACACAATCATACACACACACCAAATCATACACACACTAAATCATATATACACACACACACACACACACACACACACACACACACACACACACACACACACACACACACACACACTAAATCATATATATACACACATACACACACATATACACACATATACACACACAAATCATACACACAATCATACACACAATCATACACATAATACACACACACACACTAAATCATACACACAATCATATACACACACATACATACACACACACACACACACACACAATCATATACACACATATACACACACCAAATCATACACACTAATACACACACACACACACATACATACACACACTAATACACGCACACCAAATCATACACTAATACACACACACATACACACACACACACACACACACACACACACACACACACACACACTAAATCATACAATCATACACACACACACACACACACACACACACACAATAATACACACACACACACACACACGTGATGTTTGACTCGTGGTGATTTATAAGCCTGGGCTGAGAAATTTCTTCTCCTCACGATTATTTTCATTTTATTGTTTATTTTGTAAATAATTTCTGATATTTTATTGTTGTGTGTGAAGATGTGAACGTTGTTGTGATCACACGCAGGTGATGTGGAACAATCCGGAGTCGAGACAAAGCGCACCCCCCAGAGTGATCAGGTGAGTGTCTGTTCCCTTTCTCATTCATTCCCTCTCTCTCTCTTTCTCTATCTCTATCTTTCCCTGTCTCTCTCTGTCTCTCTGTCTCTCTCTCTCTCTCTCAGGGGGAAGTGTGTACCAGTGTAACTCGTCTGTCTGCATTTACGCCTCATGATGTGTTTTTATCTTTACTACTCTGCTCTTCTAGAAACATGTATGACTTGTATATGTGTGTGTGTGTAGTTGTGTGTATTAGTGGGTGCATGAGTGTGTATGATTTGGGTGTGTGGGTGTGTGTTTGGGTATATGATTGGGTGTGTGTGTATGTTTGGGTGTGTGAGTGTGTATGAACAATGAGTGTGTGAGTAATATGATTGGGTGTGTGTGATTTGTAGTGTATCATCTTCTTTCGGCTTCTCCCATTAGAGTTTGTCACAGTGAATCCTCCGTCTCCACACCCCTGTCCTCTACATCTGCCTCTTTCACACCAACTACCTGCATGTCTTCCCTCACCACATCCATAAACCTCCTCCTTGTTCTTCCTCTTTTCCTCCTTCCTGGTGTCTTCATCCTCAGCATTCTCCTACTGATATACCCCATGTCCCTCCTCTGCACATGTCCAAACCATCTCAATCTCACCTCCCTCACCTTGTCTCCAAAACGTCCTACATGCGCTGTCCCTCTAATAAACTCATTTCTAATCCTGTCCATCATCATCACTCCCAACGAACATCTCAACATCTTCAGCTCTGCTACCTCCAGCTCCACCTCCTGTCTTTTACTCAATGCCACTGTCTCTAATCCATACAACATCTCAGGTCTCACCACAGTCCTATAAACTTTCCCTTTCACTCTCACAGATACTCTTCTATCACAAATCACTCCTGCTATCACTCTTCTCCACACTCCACCCTGCCTGCACTCCTTTCTTCACTTCTCTAACACACTCTCCATTACTTTGCCCTTTGGTACCTGAACTCCTCCACCTTCTCCACCTCTTCTCCCTGTAACCACACTCCTCCACTGCCCTCCCTCTCATTCACACACATGTACTCTGTCTTACTCCTACTGACTTTTATTCCTCTTCTCTTCCTGAATCTCACACTACACTCTTCCTCCTTCAGTTTCCACCATCTTATTCTTCTTTCAGTCCTCACTCTCCTCCTCTTCTTCTTCACCTCCAAAACCATCCTACAGACCACCATCCGATGCTGTCTAGCACACACACACACACACACACACACACACACACACACACACACCTTACAGTCTCCAATCTCCTTCAGGTTTCATCTCCTACATAGAACAGTCCACCTGTGTGCACCTTCCTCCACTCTTATACGTCAGTGTAATTGTAGTGTATGATTGTGTGTGACTGTGTGTGTGTGTACATACAAGTGAATGTGTGTATGAGTATGAATGTGTGTGTGTGTGTGTATGTGAGTGTAGGAGTGAACATGAGTAAGAGTGTGTGTGCGTGTGTGTGTGAGAGAGAGAAAGAAATGAACACTGGCTAAACCCCATTTTCTCCTACCAGTTTTACTATATGACGTATTTTCAGATCTGAAGTCGTGACCTTTGACCTGGCCCGGGGTCAGGCATGCATGTGAACGCTCTGCTCTGAGTTTTTATGTTCAACATGTGACACGTCTTTTTTATTCTGGTTTGAAGACTGTTTTAAAAAAAGTGTAGACGTCCTGCAGGGACACTGGGAAAGAGCTGAACCTGAAGCAGGAAGTAGCTGATTAGCCAACAGGAAGAAGGTCACTACACCTCAACACTTCAGTGTGTCATTTCCCTGCACGCTGTCGGATTGTTTCCTGCTCTTCTTCTCACACCTACTGAGTTTCCATTCACTGTCTCGGTGTGTGTGTGTGTGTGTGTGTGTGTGTGTGTGTGTGTGTGTGTGTGTGTGTGTTTCCATCCTGATGTATCTCCACCAGCTATGAAATGTAGTGTAAAAACGAAACAAACACCTCATTAGAAACGTCTCCTGCTGTCTAGGGTGGAAGATGAAAGGAAACGGTGTGATGTCACTGTGGATGAAGAAAGTTTCTGGTGTTTAGAATTGGGTTTTACAGCTGTTCGAGTCGAGCTCCATGTTCAGGTTACTCAAAAAAATATATAACTCATGTCCAGTATAACTCGCGTAACAATTTCACGTGTCAAGATTTTGTAAGTGTTGAAATAAATCTATTTCAAGTTTTGAATATTATATGTGGGCGTGGCTTATCAGTGCTTCATTCCAACTGGTTGGTGAAATTTTTGATAGAGAGTTAACTGACCAGGAAGTGGAGACCAGGACCAGGACCAGGAAGTGGAGACTCCAGTAAATGCAGGCGTATTGTCCATGCAACTGTGGAATAATGGAAATGGCTCGACATTCATAATTACTGAGCTGCTTAAAGAACCGACGTTCAACATGTTCATTAAATACCAACTCAACATCACGCATACTTTATAAGCTAATTATTACTAACTATTAAAGTAAGACATGAAGTGCAGAAGAACATCTGGAATTTAATAAGGAAGTAAGGAAGGGTTACTGATCAGAAGGTCAGGGGTTCAAGCCTCAGTATCACCATCTCTTGGGCCCTCAAGCAAGGCCCTTAGCCCTTTGTGTGCTCCAGCGGTGTAACGTGACTGACCCTGAGCTCTGAATTTCACTGTGCTGTGACGACAAATAAAGGCTGTTCTTCTCCTTTCCTAAGGATGGACATGCATATGGAAGGAATGGAAATGGATGTAAGAATTTAGGAAGCACATACATAAGGATAGAAATGTATAAGGAAGTATGGACATAAAAACATAATAAAGGAAGAAAATGCATATGGAAGGAACAAAAGGAGGAAGTATGGAATTAAAAGGAAGGAAGGAAGAAAGGAGGGAAGGGATGGAGGGACAGTAAAACAGCACATACATAAAGAAGGAAGTATAAAAGGAAAAAGTATGGAATGAAGTACACGAAAGGAAGGGAGTATGAATGTAAGAAATGAAGAAGGCACCTACATGAGGATATCCGTACATAAGGAAAAGAAAGAAGAAAGGAAGTACATCTGGAATTAAGGAAAGAAGTACAAACATTAGGAAGTAAAAGAAAATATTCATTTCCATTATAAACACTGGAACTGTACAGAAGGACAACATCCAGAACATCCAGAACTCTCTCCAACATCCCCTGAAGTTTTCCTGGTCAGGTAGCGGGTCTTCCACATCTCACTCACCAATCCGAGTGAAGGAGTGTTAAGCCCCGCCCACCTGATGATGACTGAGTGTAAAGGAAAGCAGTGTATTAAAAAGCTGAAGGTGTTTGTGAAACACAGTGTTTATGTGGAGTGTGTGAGATGTTCACCTCTGAACTCGGAGTGGTTTTAATCTTCATTATCATGGAGTTTTATTCTTTATTTTAGAAAATCAAGACCCAGACAAGTTATTTAGTCTAAAATCATGCTTTTTGTTTTTTTCTTGCTTATCGTTCCTCTGGCGCTCAGAACGTCACTCCGCTCAGATCCCTGGCTTTCACATCAGCAGCATTCGTGAGAAACCTCGTTCGGGCATTTTATCTAAAGAGGCTTTGGAGATAAGGAGCCCGAGGCCGAGGCTGAGCCGCTCCGTCTGCTGGACGTTTCTCTTCTGTCTGAGAAGCTGGAGTTCTGATTCTCACATGATTTATTCTGCAGTTTACTGTACAGATACAAATAATACACAAACTATACAACCAAATGTTTGTTGACACCTGACCATGAGACATTGTGACATGATCACATTTGCTCTTATAATGAGCTCCACTCTTCTGGCGAGATTTGTGGAGATTTGTGGAGATTGATTAAACCATTAGTGTGTTAGTAACATCAGGTGCTGATGTGGGTGAGGTGAGAAGGTTCCTGGGGTGCAGTCAGCGTTCACATTCATCCCAAAGGGTTA
>NC_060888.1:28089268-28099268 GCF_014805685.1 Silurus meridionalis | reverse complement strand
GACACACACACACACACACACACACACACACACACACATCATAATGGGGAACTGAGTGTAGATGAATGGGGAAAAAAACAGTCTGAATGTTTGTAGTATGAAACTGCAACATAATATTGAAAAAGGTAAAGGGAGTCTGAATGCCCTGTACATACAGTTTTTTGTGTGTGTGTGTGTGTGTGTGTGTGTGTGTGTGTGTGTGTTTTGTTGCAGATGTTACAGATGTTGCAGTTGCAAGTGTGTGTCGGTCCGTATCTGCCACCTCACTGCCCGGGTCCGAGTCCGTCAGTGATGGAGACTCGCTGTTGGGCCAAGACACGACTGATGACACTGTCTTCAAGCAGGTGTGTGTGTGTGTGTGTGTGTGTGTGTGTGTGTGTGTGTTTTCTTGGCTGCATTTATGTTTAATTTAATTAGTGACTGTGTTTTTTCTCTTCTCCTTCCATTAAAGTGTTGCTTGTTCACAGGGAGCTTTCTGCCTCAGTGTTTATGTGACTCTGGCAGTCAAGTGTTATATAACATGCAACACACACACACACACACACACACACACACACACACACACACACACACACACTTAAAAGATTTTGGTCCAGATTTTTTTTTTGCGAATACCATTTCAAATGCAGATCCCAGATTGGGAATACCGCTACAGATAGGGATTTGGGAATACTGTTTAGCATTGGTTTACATAGTGTCCCAGTTAGTTTTATGGAGTTCCGTGTTCCTTGTTGTTCATTCGTTCTGTCTTGTGTGGCACCTTGGTTCTGCGGGAACGTTGTTTTGTTTCACCCTCTACTGCACTGTATGCGGTCGGAATAACGATAAAAGCAGACTTGACTGAACTTGGTATTTGGGAGAAGGATTCTGTATGGGGATTTGGGAGTTCTGTTGAACTTTGAGATTTGGGAATAGTGTTCTGCATTGGAATTTAGGATAAGCATTCTACATTTGGATTTGGGAATATTGTTCTACATTTGGATTTGGGAATACCATTTTTCATTGGGATATTGGAATAGCGTTCTACAATTCGTTTGGGGAAATACCATTCTATATAGGGATTTGGGAAATGGTGTTCTACATTAGGATTTGGGAATACCGAGCCAGATAGTTTTTACTACAGTCTGATTATTTATATATTTCTCATTGTGTCTGTATTTCTTCCAGAGTGAAGACACGCTCACCCTCACCAGTGGAATTTCCATGACTGGATCCATTTCTACAGATGACTCCTCCATCACACACACTGCAGGAGAAACTGAGGAAGAGGAGAAGAAAGATCGACTGATGGAGGTTTTGGAGCGTTCCTCTGTTCTTCGCTCTACCAGCCGCTCTCTCTCTCCATCACGTAGACACAGTTGGGGACCGAGCAAGAATCAGATCGGAGAGATGAACATGGGCCAGCGCAGGTAATGACGCGTCTATAAAGCACTATATAATCTGTTATAACGCCTGTATAAACACTTCATACCTCCTCATGTAACTCCTATATCTTATAATGCACTAAGAGGCTCTAAAACAACATACAACCTGGCACTGGTGATGAGTATGTTACAGTTTTAATGCTTATTACACTACATAAGGATGTTATTACATATATTATGCGTTAAAAGGCCTGTAGTAGCACCTGAAAGACTGAAATAATGTTTACAATATTATATAACTGATAATAAACAATTATAATATGTTATAGGCTTATAACAAGTGCCTATGTCAACTCTGTGACCTTTAATAATGCTTATAGGCTATGATGTAGAGTTTATATTTACATGACCCATAATAAAGCTTATAATGCATTATTAGGTCTGTAGTAGTATTTACACACCCAATAATGTTTATATCAAAAATGATTAAGCTTATAATATACTATAAGGACTAAAGTAGCATCTATTACTGTAACTGAGCTGTAATAATGCTTTGAATACATCATAAGGGTATGAGCAAAAAAAAAAAACTGTGCCTGTATTCTGTTTATAAGACAAAAATAAAACACTGTAGGGCCTGTAATTGTAATTATAAACACTCTGACTTGTAATAATGCCCATAATATCTCAAAAGTCTATAAGTTTGTAAAATAAAAAAAGACACGTCTTTATAATGCATCGTATTTGTAATGTTCATAAGCCCATATTATACCTTATAATGCATTATAAGGCTTATAGTATTGTTTATAAACATGATACAAGCAATAATTGTTATATATAAAAAAAATAAAGCTGGTTACTGCAGCTCATTACAGTGCCGCATTATGGTCTTTATTTATTTTATAACCTTCATTAATTTCATCCACATTCATTTTCTCTCTATCTCTCTCTTTTCCATCCTTCCAACTATCCATCCATCTATCATTCCACCCATCCATCCGTCCATCCGTCTGTCTGTCCGTCCTGGCTCAGTGTGCTGCAGGTTGAGGGTGGAGGAAAGCCAGCAGGTCACAGGAGAAGGTACAGACACTACTTTGACATGTTCTGGACTCTGATTGGTCAGAATGTATTGATTAATTCTCTGGAGCTGCAGCTCTGACAGTAGCGCAGGTTTATGGAAATGCCCTCGTTAACGTTTCCGTGGTAACAGTTTGTTCACAGTGATGTAATGAGGAAGGAGTCTCCAGTGTCGAAGTTTTGTTATCCGATATAATAAACAATAATACGCATCATTTATTAGCGTCTAACATTACATCCTGCTAAAACCATACACACCTCTCTTTCTTTCTCTCTCTCTCTCTCTCTCTCTCTCTATTCCATCTCTAATAATCTAACTCTCTAACCCTGTAACTCAGTATGAGCTGGTGTCCATCACATGTTCCTCATCCTGAGATGGAAGAGATGAATTCCAGAAGGTAAACATCAACACTTTCTTCCACCACACACACACACACACACACACACACACACACACACACACACACACACACCACGATCACCTGTGGTTTACTGGTGAGAGAGAGAGATTGATAAGATAGATTGATAAGCACAGAGGGTGAGAGAGAGAGAGACCACACTTCCTCCTCCTGATAGACAGTGTTTCTTAAAAGTTGCATTTCCGGTTAGCGTCACAGATGTGGTGTTAATGTACACCCACACACACACACACACACACAGACACACACACACACTTACTTCTGCTCTGTTCACCAGACTGAGCAGAGAACGTTAGTCATTAAACATGACTAACATATTGATTTACGTCTCGGAGCCTGAGGACAGGTAAGAGTTAACGCTCATCACGGCTCTCAGGCTTTCTGACATCGAGATTTCTTCACTCGATTTTTCTCAACATCAGAGGCGCAGGAACCCGCCGTTTTAGCCAACTTTGGAGCTCTATTACTGCTATTATATCACTCCCTGAGTCTTTGTCCATTAGTCTGTCTCTCTGTTTGTCTAACTGTCTATTCTTACTGTCTGTCTCACTCTGTCTCATTGTCTGTCCTTAGTGTATCTTTCTGTTTTTTTTCATGTTTTTATTTTTCTTGGCGTACGACTCTGTATAACCCTCGTTCGACTCACTGTCTGTTCCCAGTATGTCTCACTCTGTCCCCAGTATGTCTCACTGTCTGTTCCCAGTATGTCTCACTGTCTGTTCCCAGTATGTCTCACTGTCTGTTCCCAGTATGTCTCAATCTGTCCCCAGTATGTCTCACTGTCTGTCCCCAGTATGTCTCAATCTGTCCCCAGTATGTCTCACTATCTGTCCCCAGTATGTCTCACTGTCTGTTCCCAGTATGTCTCACTCTGTCCCCAGTATGTCTCACTGTCTGTTCCCAGTATGTCTCACTCTGTCCCCAGTATGTCTCACTGTTTGTCCCCAGTCTGTCTCCCTGTCTGTCTCTGTCTTTCTTTATCTCTGTCTGTTGTACTGAAGTAGGACACACTCTTACTTTTTAAATTACAAATAAAATACACACAAACACTCACACTCACACACACTCACACACACACACGTACGGTCTCACACAAAACCACATGCATTTTTGTCTGTGTGAAAGCTTATGGTTTCTTGACTCGTGTGTGCATGTGTGTGTGTGTGTGTGTGTGTGTGTGTGTGTGTGTGTGTGTGTGTGTGTGTGTGTGCGTGTGTGTGTGCGTGTGCGTGTGCGTGTGCGTGTGTGTGTGTGTGTGTGTGTGTGTGTGTAGTTACAGTCTGGAAGGTTTAGCTGCTAATGATGAGGTGAAGATGCCGAGCATAAGACCGTCTACACACTTATCCATGACTGAGAGAGAGGAGAGAGGATCCCTCGCTTCTCTCACTGAGGAGGAGAATGAGAGCAACATGGGGGATAACGGCAGTTTAGATAACCAGGTACACACACACACACACACACACACACACACACACAAATGCACATGATGTGTGTTACATAATCTACAGGTGTGTTTGGGTCGTGTTGGAAAACAAATGATGCATGTTGCTGCAGAATGGTGTGGAAGCCATGCTGAATGTGTCCTCAAATTGGCCCAACATTGTTTTCAGCGAAGCACCTCCACACCATCACACCTCATCTTCCATGATTCACATTGAGAACCACACATTTAGGAACCGTCCTTCACCCTCTGTTAGAACCCTAAAGGAGAGCTTTCCACTGATCTAATGTCCATCCCTTTTTTTTTCTTTGGCCCAAGAAAGTCTCTTCTGCTTGTTGTTCTTCTGAAGTAATGGTTTCTTTGCCACAATTTGACCATGAAGGCCTGACTCACACAGTCTCCTCTGAGCAGTGGATGTTGAAATACGTTTTCCACTTGAACTCTAAGAAACTTGTATTTAACTTGGGGTGTTTTGACCCCCCTGGTTCTGAACTTGAACAATTTTTAAATGAACCCAGCAGGTAGGCTTTTCCCAAACATCTTGAAGAACTAAGCACAGATCTTCTGGGGGTTAAAGGCTCTTAATTCTCTGTATTTAATCCCAGACAGACTCTATGATGTTGAGATCAGGACATTGTGGAGGACAACACTATCACTTCCAGGACTTCTTGTTCTACTCTACACTGAAGATTGTTCCTAATGATGTTTGTTTGGGGTCTTTGTCCTGCTGCAGAATACATTTGGGGCCAATCAGACTGATGGTACTGCATGATGAAAATAGTATCTGCCTGGATTTCTCAGCATTGAGGACACCATTAATCCAGACCACATCTCCATCTCCATCTGCAGAAACTTGTTATTGTAATGCTCTCCAGACCTTCAGCAAACATCCCGCCTCCTGCTACAGCAAATAATTCAGATTTTGATTCCAGAGCATTTTTCTGTCCCCAGTTCCTCTGTTTTCATGCAGAGTTGAGACACTGATTCCATGTTGGAGGTTTGGCTTTTGGCTGCAATTCTTCCCTGAAGATCACTTCTGATCAGACTTTTACCGACACTAGATGGGTATACCTGCGTCCCACTGGTTTCCACCTGGTCTTCTGATGTTGAATTCATGAAACCTCTGTCTGCTTTGAGATATTTGCCTGGATGCAGTAGAACTACCTTGTGTCTTGTTGCTGTGCTCAGTCTTGCCATGGTGTAGACCCTGTCTTCCATAACTTCATCCTAGATGCAGAGTTTGGTTCCTCACCCAGTTTGAAGCTCCCACACAGCTGTTTCTGTTTCACTGCATCACTGGGTTTCAACCTACAGATGAAAGTGATGATCATTCGCACCTGCTCAAATAAAAAATATTAACATATAACGTATGTGTGTGTGTGTGTGTGTGTGTGTGTGTGTGTGTGTGTGTGTGTGTGTGTGTGTGTGTGTGTGTGTGTGTGTGTTTGCTTACGATCTTCACAGAGAACGGTTCAGGACGCTGGCGTGTTTGTTCCTCCTCATCAAACACTCACCAAATCCATATCCATGTCAGCGATCAGCCCAAAAGACCTGGATGGTGGGTGTGTGTTTGAGTGTGTGTGTGTGTGTGTGTGTGTCTGTGTGTGTGTGTCTGTGTCTGTGTGTGGTCTTCACTTCACCCTCCTTCTCTTGTCCTCCACACTGGTCTGAGTCTCCGCTTCTTCAAAGCATTGTGGCTGATAGACTGTGTGTCTCCTCTTTACACTTTGAGGAAACGCCACCCTGTGAATGCTGCTGTGTTTATCCCACACTCACTTCCCTCCCAGTTAAAGGAATAATTTAACAAAAAATGATAAAAAAAAAAAAAAAAAATATATATATATATATATATATATATATATATATATATATATATATATATATATATATATAAAATCCACAATGTTCTGCTCTGATGCTAATGTCGCTAACAAGCAGCGGAAACCAGTAGCTACCAGTTTGTCATTGTAGAATTTATCCACTGCACCACGTGATGTCATACAGGAAGAGTTTAATGAGTAACAGTAACATCAAAAAACACAAACAACAAAAGATGAAAAATAAATAAATACAGTAAAATAAAAAATAAATAAATGAAATAAACCAGTAACAAAAATTTAAATAAAAAAAATCAGTTAAAAGTGTGAAAGAAAAGTTAGAAATTTAAATGACAACAAAAAAGTGCTGAAAAACATTAGAAAAGAAAAAAAGAGAAAAATTGAGAGAAAAAGAAGCATGCTCTAAATAAAGCGAGGAAAGATTCAAAGGGAAAGAAGGACAAATTACACAAAGGAATGCAAGAATAGAAAAACCCCAAGGAATAAAGTGAATAAGCAACAAAACCGAGGAGAAAAAAGTGAGAAAGAAGGGATAGAAATAAAAAAGGAGGCAGGAATTAGAGTTAAAAACGCATTAAAGAAAAACAGAAATTTATTTAATCAGAATGTAAAATAATAAACTTCAAGGAATAACGAAGAAAAGAAAGAAATATCAAGAAGGAGGGAAAAAATGAGAGAAAGTAAAAAAAAAAAAAGGTGAAAAAGCTTAAAAAAAGGAGTGGGGGAGATATGATTTTAAGAAACAAAGAATGAAAAAAAAGAGAAAAAGGAAACGCAGAAGGAAAGAAGGATGAAAAATAACAATAAAGTTATCAAGCAGCAAAACTGTTGTAATTAAAATAATAAAAAAGAAGATGAAAAGAATTGAGTAAAGAAAAAGCAGGAGTTTGGAAAGAAAGAAAGAAAGAAAGAAGAGAACCAACAGAGAAAAAGGAAAATGGTGTTAAAAAGAAAGCTGATGGAATTCATTAATGCTGAATTATTCCTTTAATTATTCATTAATTTTTTTGCCCTGAATGGTGTGTTTTGATTGGTTGATATTTTTGGGCTTGGAGAATTCTGTTCCTTTTTGCTCACTGTGGATGTGACACGCCCGCTCTCTCAGCTCACCTCACCTGGGAGTGGACTCACCTCCTCACTCGTTCACTCGTTCATTCACCTCCTTCAAGTCAGTAATGTGCGATTTGGTCTTTTTTCTGCTCGTCACCGTGGAAACGCACAGCGATTGGACGAGCTCGGCCCAAGCGGCGAATCAGCTTCTCCTTCAGCGTGTCGCCCCGCCTCCCCAAACCTAAACCTCTATTCGCTTTCGGCTCTTCATCCAGTGATGAAGAGGAAGCAGGAAGTAAGTAAACAAAAAACTCCCAGAATGCTCCGGTGTGGAACTATAGACCCCTCCTGTTTCCTGTTTCCTGTTTATTGTTTATTGTTTGCTGTTTGTTTACTCTGTGCCTCCTCCTCTTTGCTATTTATTTTGTTTGGAATAAAGCCGTAGTTTAAGATGAAGGTTTTTGTTTGTTTGCATCTCTGGAGGAAATGCAGGAAGGAAAGGAAAGAAGAATATAAAGGAAGGTAGGAAGGAAGAGAACAAAGGAAGGAGAGGAAAGGAAATAAAATAATGGGGAATAAAGGGATGAAAAGAAGGAGAGAGGGAAGGAAAGTAAAGGAGAAGGATTGAAGGAAGGAAGTAGAAAAGGAAGTAAAGGAAGGAACCACAAAAATAGAGTTTAAGGTTTTTCTTTGCACTGATCACACTCTAAATAACAGTGTGTGTGTGTGTGTGTGTGTGTGTGTGTGTGTGTGTGTGTGTGTGTGTGTGTGTGTGTGTGTGTGTAGATGCATGCAGAAGTGTGTGTGTGTGTGTGTGTAAATACCTGTGTGTGTGTGTGTGTGTGTGTGTGTAAATACCTGTGTGTGTGTGTGTGTGTGTGTGTGTGTGTGTGTGTGTGTGTGTGTGTTCCTCATTCGCTTCATTTGATTGGTTGATGTCTTGCAGATGTGCCTGTGTCAAGTGCCGCTGCAGGATCTCAGGAGTTCAGGTGCCTTCCTCTTTCTCTCTCTCTCTCTCTCTCTCTCTCTCTCTCTCTCTCAACAGACGCATCACACCAGAATAAACTGTTATATAATAAAACTATAATAACAATATCATAAACACTGTACAGGGAACGTATTCAACACACAGTTAAATACATTTCCTCTCTCTCTCTCTCTCTCTCTCTCTCTCTCTCTCTCTCTCAGTATATCAGAGGAGGACCCCGCCCCACTGAGGAGTGATTCTGAGGTCAAAGTAACGAAAGTGAGCCGCACCTTCAGCTACCTCAAGAACAAGATGAGCAAAAAGAGCAAGGTGTGTGCACGTGTGTGTGTGTGCACATGTGTGTGTGTGTGTGTGTGTGTGTGTGTGTGCACATGTGCGTGTGTGTGTGTGTGAGAGAGAGAGAGAAGTGGTTCAGTCAATTTAAACTCAGTTAAATTAAGTCGAGAAAATAAAAAGTAAATCAAACATAAAACCTCTAAAACTTATAAACGGATGAAACAGTCGTGACCCGTGGATCATCAACAACATGAACTTCTTCAGCAGTTTGAGCTACAGGAGCTCGTCTGTTGGATCGGACCACACGTCCAGCCTTCACTCCTCACGTGCATCAATGATCCTCGTCCCCCACGACCCTGTCACCAGTTCACCACTGTTCCTGTATTGGAGCACTTTAGATTCTGACCACTGCAGACCAGGAACATCTCACAAGAGCTGCAGTTTTATAGACGCTCTGCCCCAGATGTCTAGACGTCACAATTTATCAAACTCGCTCAAATCCTTACGCCAATTTTTCCTGCTTTTAACATCAACTTTAAGGGCAAAATGTTCACCTGCTGCCTGATAAATAAATCCACACACTAACAGGAGCCATGATGATTATCAGTGTTCATCACTTTCATCTCTCTCTCTCTCTCTCTCTCTCTCTCTCTCTCTCTCTCTCTCAATATATATATATATATATATATCTATATCTCCAACTCTCTTTCCATTTCTCTATCTCTGTTTTATCTCTCTCTCTCTCTCTCTCTCTCTCTCTCTCTCTCAATATATATATATCTATATCTCCAACTCTCTCTTTCCATTTCTCTATCTCTGTTTTATTCTCTCTCTCTCTCTCTCTCTTTCTCTATCTCTCTCTCCTCTCTCTCTTTCTCTCTCTCTCAAAAATATATATACATAATCTCCAACTCTCTCTCCTTCCATTCTTCTATCTGTTTTTCTCTCCCTCTCTATCTCTTTCTATCTCTCTGTATCGATTTTTACATCACTTAATCTCTCCCTCTTTCTTTCTTGCTTTCTTTCTTTCTTTTTTTTTGTTTGTTCGTTCTCTCTTCTTCTCGTTCTATGTGCATGAGTGTGTTTTTTGCTGCAGAGACTCTTTTGCAGGAAGCAGAAGCATGCTGTGGTTTCTCTAGTGCATTTCTGAAAACACACACACACACACACACACACACACACACACACACACACACTGGAAAAACAAACTCGTCACATCTGATGGAGCCATCTGGAGAAGGCATTAGTGTGTGTGTGTGTGTGTGTGTGTGTGTGTGTGTGTGTGTGTAACATGTTACTGGAGAGTGAGTGTGTACTTAGTGGAGAGTGTGTGTGTGTACTCAGAGTTCAGCTGATATGAATCTAAAAGCGGAACTTTGTGTCTTTTAAGATGAGAGCGATGTATTGCAAAAACTCAACACACACACACACACACACACACACACACACACACACACACACACACACACACAAATACACACGCCATCTGACTTCCTCTGTCTGCATGGGCGGCTTGCCGTCATGGGAACTGCAGAGTGTGTGTGTGC
>NC_060888.1:28039268-28069268 GCF_014805685.1 Silurus meridionalis | reverse complement strand
CTCACCTCCACATCTGTACACCTCCTCATCTCCACACCTGCTCATCTCCACACCTGCTCACCTCCTCACCGCAACATGTCTCCATAAAAGTTGTTAAAGTGCTGCGTTTCCACTGTTTAGCATCGTGTCATCTGTCTGCGTACATCTGGGAACTGAGGAGATCAGTTTCTAAAGTTTTGGGAGAGGAAGGTGTGATCTATGGTGAAGGTTGGAGTTGTGTAGTGTTATGATGAGCGATTAAGAGCTCGCATTTAGAGTTTATTTGGAGACTGACTGAAAGCTAGTGCTCAAAGCTGACGTGTTCCGATTGTGTAATTAAATATGCATGAGCGGGAAACAGTCCATTACACTGTCATCACCCCTCCCCTACACACACACACACACACACACACACACACACACACTCAGATTCAAACCTGTGCTGTTTTTTTTGGCTAACAGCACTGTTCCTTTCCGTTTGTGTGTCCTTTACACCTTCCCTCCCCCACAGCCAGATGAAACAGCTAACACTCTTACACACACACACACACACACACACACACACACAGAACCTGCCAGGAACAGATACACAGTCCATCCTTCCATTACATTTAATTATAGCACATCAGTAAGATGTTTTTTAGGTTCCTCAAACGTTCTCACGCTAATCAACGTCCTGTTGATGAAATCCGAACAACATTAACCATTTTCACTAAAGTTTTTCCTCGGATTGTTCTGACTGGAGCTTCTGTCCAGCACACAAATACTAGCTTCTATATTAAATGTAATGCTAGCTTAGTTCTTGGAGAAACTCTATAAAAACAACAGCTAGCTAGGGTTGATGTTAGCAAGCTACATGAATTGTGGAAGTTCCTGAGTGTATGATTATCGCTAGTTTAAAATAGTTCTAAAATGTACCCAAACTAGCATAGTGCATTTTAAAATTAATGTTAGCTTCCTAGCTGTCTGGAGATATAATTTAGAAAGTAACAACTAGCGAATATTCTAGAATTGATGCTAGCTATATAACTTAGTTCTGGAGATTTTCTTAAAACTGCTAGCTAGTACTGATGTTACCAAGCTAACATTTATTGTGGAAGTTCTTTTTTTATTGTGATTGTAAGACCACAATTTCTGTTAGCAAGCTAAAGTGTTTGTTAGTATGATCCAGTCAGTAAATAACTAGCCGATGTGTTAAAATTGTTAGCTAGCTCAATATATTATTGACACATTCTCTGAAAAACAAAACTGACACTGGAGACTCCTTCAATTAATGCAACATGAACACAATTCTCTTCTCAGAAAACTCTCCCCCGTGGACGGCATCATCATCATCTGACCAATCAGAGAAAGAAAATGCACACAGACGCACAAGACTGGAGCAGATCCGTCCATCCATCCGTAGATTTTCTAGATCAGATGCGTGAGTGTATTTCAAGGCAATAGCTTTAAAAGGGTGGGTGTGTGTGTGTTGTATTTGTTCTCTCTATTACATGGCTTTAACAGTAATTGATGTCTGATGAAAGCACACACACACACACAGTGCTCACTGAGGGAAAATATTGTGTGTATAATAAGAGGCAGACGCGATAAACTACGTGATGAGAGATTTTTAGGTTTCAGGATTAAATGTACCGTATTTTCCGGACTATAAGCCGCTACTTTTTTTCCCACGTTTTGAGCACTGCGGCTTAAACAACGAAGCGGCTTATTTATGGATTTTTCCTGGGTTTTTCCCGGTTTCACAAACTTTAAGCCAAAAAACTGAACCCCATAACATTAGACCAATGAAATTTCCGAACGGAAACAAAAAAACGCACCTCACCTGTGTTCTGAGCTGCACGGCATCGGGAGAAAAAAGTTTTCTTAAACGCACGACGATGCCAAAAGATAAACACCAGAGAGAAATAGTTGTGAAAGGAAGGAGGAAGACAGTGAACAATGACTTTCTTGGTCGGCTACTGTTTAGATACAAGCCGTTGTAACGTGTTGAGTCTGGGTGAAGGGAGAGCTCGCTAACTCCAGTTACAACAGAAATCATATAAACACAGACAGGTTTCCAAAACTCGTGCTTTTTTATTATTCTTGGCAACAGCGTTACGGGTTAGTCAAAGAAATTTAGAAATGAGCATCAGAGAATAATAAGGACATATTCCTGGGTCTTGCACACATGCAGTAATACTGGAAAAATGCGGCGGCAGGCTATTCCCAAAATACCGCTCTGCTCTTAAAGGACCCACAACATATTTCACCCGTTACACCGTGTAACAGACACTGTCTTTCATTAAAGCCTGTGTAAAGTTCATTAGTTTCAGTGTAGACACCTGAGGCTTATAGACAGGTGTGGCCTATTTATGTTCAAAATAAAAATATTTGTCAAATTCAGTGGCTGCGGCTTAAATATGGGTGCGCTTTATAGTCCGGAAATTATGGAAGTTGTTTTTTTATCGTTCACACCATCATCACTACTACAGGCAGTGACATGCACGTGTTTGCCCAACACAGTCACACATCTGTACAGAGAACAGACACAACACACAGCTGTAGTTACACATCTGTACAGAGAACACTGACGCACAGATGTCGAGTTACAGGTGGAAATAAAAGTAGACAGACAGACATGCTGAGGATCTGCAGACACATTTCACTCGCTCACACACACATACACACACACACACACTTGAGAGATTATTAAACCAGTCATCAGCATTAGAAATCATTTTATTTCAAACTTTCCAGCAGAGCGGATTTATGACAAAAAAGTCGAGTAGGAGTTCAGTCTCAACAAAAACACTTTCCCAAAAAACACCACAGAGTTCAGTTTCAGTAAACATTCAAATAAAACATTTCCTCAGTCTAAAATTCACATCCTATAAAATTCCTGTACGACATTTGACCATGAAAATCTCCTCCTACTTCACCGTTCAGAGGAACGTGCAGCGATAACCATTTCCTCCATACATAACCATTACACACACACACACACACACACACACACACACATACTTAATCCCTTAGTGTACCTTTCGGGTCATGGCACCAGATTTCTCCCACATGATCAAAACATTTGTAGTGTTCCTCGTTAAAGTTGTAGTGTTCCTCGTTTTACAGCAAAGCCACGATAGCACACGATCTGGCCAAAAGTATTGGGACACCCACCTTTCCCAGCTAAATGCGTTTCTTTCCTTAACTGTTAAATAAAGTTGGAGGTACACGGCTGTGTAGGGAGTTTCTGGAGTCAAAGCATGAATCTTTCACTCCTCTTGAACTAGGAGGCCAAAACCTGTTCCAGCATGATGATGCCCCTGTGCACAAAGCAGCTCCATGAAGATCTGCTTACAATGAGTTGGAGTGGAAGATCTCCTGCTATACAGCTCCAACCCCATTGAACCCCTTTGGGATGAATGTGAATGCTGACTGCACCTGAGACCTCCTCACCTACATCAGCACCTGACTTTACTAACACCATTGTAGCTCAATAAATCCCCATAAAATCTAGTGGAACATCTTCTCAGAAGAGTGGGGGTCATTGCAATCTTATGCTCAGGTGTCCACAAACTTTTGGTCAAAGTGTATTTCCCTTGGTGAAGTAGTGCACGAGAGGAAGGAAGGATTGCAATCAATTCAATTGGCCAACCAATGGAAAGGGGGCAGAGGCGGAGCTTTATACAAAATCAATTGAACTAAAAACAAGGTGAAAGGTCACAGCTCTCCAAACCGGATCACTTGTGAAGATCTGATGTGATCTCATGATTTTGTAGAAACGATTATCTGCGCAGGCCTTTAATCATCAGAGAAATAAAGATAAACGACTCTCTTCCACTCGCCGTCTGTGCAAAGTCCTGGGTTTTTTTCCCGGATGAAACAACTGATACGTTTTTTTGTTTTTTTTGCAAATTCGCATTTCTTCAGTAACTAAAAGTCCTTGAGAAGGTTGAGAACGTTGTGCTGCTGAGGTTTTTCTGTAACTACAGGAGTAGTTCAGGCGAACTGTCGCTTACCACCATAGAAATGTGCATTTTTTAATGTCAAAAGTCAGGCATTTATTACTGTTTCCCAACACACACACACACACACACACACACACACCAGTGCGAGAGGTCATGTGTGTTCACGTGTCCTCTGATGTCTCTGGCTCTGAAGTACTGCATCTCCGAGACTTCTGTTAGTGTGTTTATCTCACACACACACACACACACACACACACACACACACACACACACACACACAGGCTTGCTCTGTAATGTCATCCGGAATCTTGGACACCTGTAAAGAGGAGAAAAAAAAAACGTGAGCTTAAGTAAACAAGCAACAAATCAGTTCAGTCCGACACGGACACGTGTTTAACAAACAAACAAACAAACTAACAAATACCTGGATTCAGGTGCAGTGACTTTGTACAGTACAAGTATTTATCAAGTATATATTTGAAGAATGTAGCGTAGGGAACGAGTATTTATTAAATATTTAGAAATACGTATAGAATTAAGATGAGTTTATTTCTGTTGATCTGAACGTATTAAAATGATCTGACATGTATTTATTTATTAATCAGCAGAAGTATTTCTGTGTGTAGAAACGATCAGTTTCAGATTCATTCATATTATACTCAAGATTCCGGAATGTTCTGCATCCCAATCGGAGAATGCACGACCGGATTCCACACCGTGTGCAGTACAGAATCCTCACCTGCTCTTCTACAGTATATTATTAAAGTGTAGGGTGAAGGGATTCTCTGAAGATACGCACATTTACTCCTTTATCTTCTAAAAGTGTGCCTTTGTCATGGTTTGACTGTGTGTCAGAAAACGTAAATAAAAAATGAAAGGCCTGAGAGAAACCCGAGCCTCCAGACGGCAGACTTCACTCCGTTAATCCCGTCTCATCCCCTACACGCGCTTTAACCTCCACACCTGCTGCTGCCGTGAGAACGTCCACAGAGGGGGGTTTGACGTGGAAAAGGAAAACGTAGCGGTTGTGATAAACATCTGGATTATGGGAAACAAGTCATTACAACAAAAATGATAAACGAGTGATACAGGAAATGGTATTCTCAGGTCGTCCAATGTAATCTGATCTCATCTGATCAGCACAGACGCTGCAGAGTCTCGCTCTTTAAACCGTATAATACGCAGTCAGAACGTTTGAAGATTGAGATTAGACCAAGTTACTTCATTGCCATTTCTTAGGTTTGTGGAATTGGAGTAAAATGGGAGTGGACTTGACAGGAAAACTCCGCCCCCCTTCTGGACACGCCTCTGTTTCTCAGCAGAATCTCCGTCTGCGTTTACATACTCAGAGTTTATATTTTATATATTATGTAGTATATTAAAGTGAACAGTAACAACAATACTCACGTTATACTTTACACCATTATATGATAAATATATAGTAAATATATTTAATACCATATAAATGTAAGATTTAATTTAACATTTATTCTATTTCTAATTAATGGCTACATTTTTATAATTTAATTTTTATTATTAAAAATATGTAAATAAATTGAATATTTTTACAAATAAAAATTTCTTTCAGAAATGAAACTTTCTTTTGTGTTTGAATTAAAAAAGTTGGAACAATTAAATAAATGAATAAACACATAAATAAATAAATAAACAACTCTCTAGATTGGACTGTTCTACACGTCCGCCCCAGAACTCGTCTTTATTTGTGTCTCTAATCGGAATAATTTTCCAGTTAAAGCGTCTCAACCAAAAAAAAACACATCACTAAAGAGGTTAATTGTGGTGAGGTTGCTGGGGCGGGAAATCAGACTGTCACGGTGTAATCCGATCTCTCGGTCACCGTGGATACCGACAGCGTGTTCTGGCCCGGTGTGATGTTCGGAGAAGGAGTCCGGAGTTTTATTCGAGATTTCTGAACGCAAACTCCAGAATTCATCAATTGTCTCTAAAGAATTATTTATCATCATCATCATCATCTTCATCACACGTCTGATCTCACACACGTCTGATACAGTGAAGGATTTAAATAGTTTAGTGATGTACAGTGTTACTGATTCTCAGCACCAGCGTGTGGAGTGACTGACACACACACACACACACACACACACACACACACACACACACACACAGCTGAATGTGGAGGGCAGCAGGTGATCTCGCCCACTACTGCTGCAGTTATTAAAATATTAATGTGATGAAAGAGGATTCCAGCTGAGTGCTTCTTCTCTTCCATCACTCTGCAGTGCTCTCTCCATCCTTCTTTTCCTCCTCTCCCTCTCCTCTCTCCATCCTTCTTTTTCTCCTCTCCCTTCTCCTCTCTCCATCCTTCTCTCCCTCCTCTCTCATTCTTTCTTTTCCTCCTCGTCCTCTCTTCTCTCCATCCTTCCTTTCCTCCTCTCCCTCCTTCAATCTCTCTCCCTCCTTCTTTTCCTCCTCTCCCTCCTTCAGTCTCTCTCCCTCTCCTCCTTCATTCCCTCCTGTCCCTCCTTCAGTCTCTCTCCCGCTCCATCCTTCTTTTCCTCCTCTCCCTCACTCTCTCTCCCTCCTTCTTTTCTTCATCCTCTCTCTCTCTCCCTCCTTCTTTCTCTCTCTGCAGCTGAAACTCACCGCACTGCCGGAGGTTACAGGTATTTATAGAGTAAAGGATGAATGATCACAGCTGTTACAGCAGAACTTATATAACGAGGAAAAGAAAAGGCCTGTCTCAATCTCGTGTGTGTGTGTGTGTGTGTGTGTGTGTGTGTATATATATACTCTGTACACATTAATAATTAATTTATAAACTATTACTATAGAATATTTAGATAATTGATTAATCAGTTTGATTTTTTTAATAAATCGATTAACCAGATAAAATTGTTTTTTTTAATTAGATCTTCTTCTTCTTCTTCCTCCTCTTCTTCCGGCTGCTCACATCAGGGGTCTTGTCTCCACAGTGGATCATCCGTCTCCATACCCCCCGTCCTCTACATCTGCCTCTTTCACACTAAAGATGTTATGCTCATTATAAGTAAAATACCCTGCATTAGTGTTAATAACGTCTACGTGTGAACGTGTTGAGTTTAATTCAGACCTTCTAAAGCTTTTCCTGCCAGTTTGTTGCGTATGAGGGGTTTCTCCTTCAACAAACTCACTCATGCCCTGTTTTTCTTTCTGTTCTCCTTCTGAACTATCAGACCCAAACCTGCTCCAACATCACAGTGCCCCTGTGCACAAAGCAAACATGAAGATCTCCTGGTGTAGAGCTGCGACACTACTGAACCGCACTCCAGGCCTCCTCACCTACACCAGGACCTGCCTATTAACACCCCTGTGGCTGAATAAATCCACACAAAATCTAGTGGAACATCTTCCCTGAAGAGTGGAGATTATTAGAACAGGAAATGTGGAATGAGATGTCTCTCACAGCTATTGGAATCATCTCTGTGTTGGACTGCAGAACGCTCTGAGCCCTCACAGATGATCAGCGTGATTTAGATAAAGCCTGGATTTAATCTCTGAGCTGATAGAGGGAGAAAATAACATTACTTTCGATCACGGAGTTCCTCAGGGGAGCAAAGATCTCTGCAGAACGTCCTCTGGTAGCCTCAGCCACGTCGGGACACACGTCTGAGGTAAAAGTTCGAGCAAATATTGTGAAATGTTGTGAAACGCTGCTGATGTTTAAATGCTGATTCATTTGTGCGTTATGTTGCGAAAAGGATGTGAAATCTGAAATCTGGATCTGTGAGAAATCTCACAGTTTGTCTCTGGTGACCTTTTTCTTTTATGGATCAATTGTCAATCTGGACGAAGAGAATATTGATTAATATCATAATTAAAACCTAATCAATAGTAAAGACTGGAAATAAACCACAGCTTTTTCCTTCTCATGTTACAGAATCAGGCAGCGATGATCCAAGCAGCATTGTGTGACCCTGTGCTCCACTTTACAATTCTTCTCAATGAAACCGCTCAAACGTGAGGAACCATTCTCCAGGATGTCCATGTTGAAAGGTCCATCAAAACATTCTTATTAATAATCGTACGCGATATAAAGTGCATCATTACTCCGTGTATAAACGTGTTACGCACATGAAGGTTCCCGCTGCACTCGTTCTGTATTATTAATATATTAATGACCCCCTGCCTTTAGCGTGCTGGAGCGACTCGCACGTTGTTCACTTCACTGTAACTGAGGCAGAAGGTAATTACGCTGATTTAGCACTGCATCCATAGTCCACAAACTTCACTGCAGATCTCGGATCGATGCTTAAGTGGATCACCAGCTCACTAAGCAGAACGTCACATTGATCCCGAGGCGGAGATATCGGAAATCCAGGCTGAGCTTTGAGAAATGTTCATGCCCCCCCCCAACATGGTCTCCACATCAACCTTCACAATGGACAGAAGAGCCGACTCGAACTGCTGACTTCAAAAGAAAGCGTAGCTAGCTCGACAGAAACCCATTCTCGACCCAAAAAATGGAAATAATTGGGATAGTCTGAGAACAAAAGGTTTAGCTTTGAGAGAGAAGTGACGCACCCCTGCGACACGCCGTATAACTGCTGATCTGACGTTAGCGCTGAAATTTTCCTACTTTGTGTCAGCATTGCTTAAGTGCAACCAGAACTTCATTTATAATGATTTACGATCCGGGCACAGAACTGAGTGCACTCAGAGACATTAGCTTCCTGCTGCTGAGTTGCAAAATTCACACCGTTTAGGCCACAGTTATACGACCTTTAAGGGTATAATGTAATAATGACCACTGCGAAAAAATAATGCTTTATCATTTAATCGTGTGTTGGGTTTTTTTTTTTTGCATCAGGCAACCTGAACATATCTGAATTTGTCATCAATAAGGATCTGAACAACATCCTCGTAGCGCTCTCCGTACAGCACACAGTCTCACGTGCAAAAACAAACAGCACATGGGGTCAGCCCTCTAGTGGCCGCTCTCGTAAATGACGGCAAACTGGAAGCCGGAGATACTATCGTTACGGATTTTAGCCGATTTGTTCCAGCGATCGACGATCAGTGCCGATTAATCCGTCGACCTCCAAAATTCAGCATGGTGAAGACACAGGGGTAAAAGATACACGTAGAAGCACATTCAGCTAACATAATAATGTCTAGTTATCCAGGTCAATCATTGGTACCCAGTGCGGTTGAGGCTTCCCAAAAAGTCAAGTGACGTTTCTTCTGCAATCATTTTTCAGTCCTTAATCCAGTCCAAAAATAAATCACTGGAATCTTGTACTTGCTCTCGTTAACTGAAAGATGACTTATTTTTACACGTTAGCTCAAGCTGTGATTATAAGCATTGGATGTCCGTCACACCACCAGCACACGTTCACAGCAACAGCAGATTTATTTAATCCTTCACACGATCACACATTTAAAAGAAATGAAAAACCTGAGCCTGGAGGCCACTGGAGGATCGATGTCTGTCCTGGACATCAGTCACTGCACTGCACTTATTTCAGCATTTAGAGCTTTAGCATCATCACTGCAACAGATTTCATGGTGTACACTACAGTATCCTGGGTTACCTTCTGATTTGAGAGTTGTACCCACTGTTCTGCTTCACCACAAGGTCCAGTGCAGGTCCAGAGGAAATTCTACGCTAGATGTGGTTCAAAGACCAACACCAGTGTGGGGAACTGACAAAGCCCTGGACATCCACCAGAACATCTTTAGTTTATAAACCACTTCATTTGAAAACAGTGATCCCTGAACCCCCTCATTGGGCCACATCTAACTACTGGTTAAAAAATAACTCAACCTGGTCTTCAGGGTACTTGACTTGGTGCCTTGGTAAAGCAGGTGCTGTCATCAATTAGCACTGATTGATGGATGGAGTATAAAAATGAAAGCTGTAGCTACTAATCAGGGAGCTGAAATCATTAGCTAGAGGGAGCAATGCACCAACATCAAGACCTCACCAGAGTGCACTTAGACGTGTCTGGGGACCACCTTGTTTAAAAACACCCCTAAGTTACATTTACTCAGTGACGGACTACTGAACATCTGAAGAAGAAGGTGGCGTCACAGATTACTAGCAACATTTCTTTTGCAACACATTAAAGATCCAAACTTTATGGTAAACGACTTGGTTTTAATCAGATCAATAATTAAGATTAAAATTAAAATAATCTTACCCATTTTATTTCCATCCTCGTAATGGTGAGACCACTAGGCAGGCAGATGTTTCCAGGTGCTAACAAACGCAGTAGGAATCAGCGAATAAGGCACTGTAGTGATGCTGTTCCAGCTGTCTGACGTTGGATCGTAGCAGTCCAGTGTCTTACACCGCTGTGTCCCAAAGTACCCCCCGACGACATACAGTTTATTCCCAGAGGCTACAGCATGGCAGCTCATCCTTTTAGACGTCATGTCTCCAACACGCATCCACTGGTTGGTTTCACAGTCGAATCGGTAAGCGAAAGCGGCGGTAAACTCTGTATCGCCACCCATGATGAAAATCTGGCTTCCCAACACGGCGGCTGCGGTGTACCGCCACGGCTGTGGACATTCCGCCGCTATGGTCCATCGGTTCTCCAGAGGATCGTAGCACTGCACTTTTGAAGCCTTGTCCCTGTGGATGGTAGTCCCCCCAAAAACAAACAGCTTCAGCTTAGCACTGACTACGGCCGCATTACTGACGCCGTCTCTGAGCGGCGCCATCATGCTCCATTTATTAGTTAGAGGGTCGTACCGTTCGACTTGTTTCAAAGATACTGAAGGGGACGCGGGAAAGACGCCGGCTATAGCGGTGTGACCTCCGACTACGTAAAGGCTATTTTCCAGTTCTGCTGATCCATGACCGAAGCGTGCAATTAGCATGGGTGCACCTTTGGACCATTCCTCATGGACTGTATCGTAAATCCACACGTCTTTCGACACGCCGTTTTCCGAGCCCCTTCCTCCAGTCACGTAGACCTTGCATCCGATGGCACACGCGCTAAATTCCTTTCTCGGGCTGGGTAAATCCGATTTGGGTATGATTTCTTTTGCTTTATGATCCACTTGGTAAATCTTATCGCACATAAAGGTCTGTCCTCCGAGAATGAGCAACGTGTGACCGGCTTTGCGTGGCCTAGCGCACGGACTGGTGACAACGCCGTCGTTCTGCAGGATCTTCTTCTTGCATTGGATGGCTTCTTCAACGATCTGTCGACTCCGTTTGTCAGACATAACCAGTTCCTCGCAAGCAACAGCCTCGATGAGGCACTCGGAAGGCAAAAGCGCAAGACGGATACCCCGAAGAAGCTCGGGCAGGTAGTCTCTGCGGGTATCTAAATCGAATCGGACCCAGCGCATCACTGCGTTGAACACGATCTGCTCATCCTCTATCTCCAACTCGTCGCTGAGTATAAGGTCTAAAAGTTTGTCCTTGGACAACCCGTAGAAATCTTCAGTGTCCCGAACGGCTTCGAAGTGAACCAGACACATCCTCCAAGAAAGTTCGTACAGACGCTTGCACTGATGAGCATCGGACAGAAGCATCATACCCAAGCAATTAGACGAGTGAAGGTTCCTTTCGAGGAACTCTGCGGCGGCGTCGCGGATATCATGGAACTGCAGCATGTCTGCAGCTTCGAGAAGGGATTCTGCATTCTCCTCGTTAATGATGACTCGAGACGAGTACGCAAAGTCCAACAACAGCTCCAGAACCTCCGGGTGAACGCTGTCACGGAAGTTCACGTCACTGTCCAGACTTTCACGGAGGCCTCCACTGAACATCGCTTCGAAGTAGCGACTGCATGCCGCCAAAACGGCCCTGTGACATGGAAAGGACCGATCTCCAGCCCATAAGGTCACATCTGTAAACATGCACTGCTTGCGGAGAGTATTAAGGTGAGTCAGTACGCTGTCAGGATGCGAGGGCTTGTGGAACAACGAGATGTTCATGGAGCCTGTGCTCGTCCTGGACTTGCGGTTTTCATGGACGCTGACGGACATGTTTTCGGAAACCTCCACGGAATCAGCTTCAGCTAAAGGAAACGAGAAGATACAGGTCAGATGGTTTTCTTTCTATGAAGTTGATTTTGTTCAGCAAGAAGCAAGTTACACGGCAAAAACTATTTAAAATCATGACAGGTATCAGAAGACATTATTCCCATTAGGTTTACTAGTGGGACTACGATAAAACGCTCAAAGCATTTCTAGCATTTATTGTAAAATTGTTAGTTTACGACACCGATAGTTAATTGCTGGAATCCATAGTGATAGTTTTCATTGCTGAAGCGGCTGAGAAGATGATTAAGATTTCATTTATCACATCTTCATGGAGTGTTCTCTTTTAAAGGCTATCGGTTAGTTAATCCAACCTAGCTAGCGGTAAAATCCACTATTGGTCGCCCTCTAATTTGTTCAGCAAAGAACCAAAAACCTTTTCTAGCCAGTGAAAAATCCTTCATGCAGTTTGTCTCAAGTTTCACTGGAACCTGACTAACAAAACAAGGTAAGAACATAAGCTACATACACTCAAGCAGAGGCACCAGTGATCTTTACTACTTCTTCCTAAGCTTTATTTTTTTTGGTCATTATCTCTATAAACTTAAAAAGAGGTTGAATATAAATAAATACTGAGTGCAAGTAGAAACTAAAAGTAGTAAAGTGGGAAACTGAAGAAACATCAGACCACAAGACATTTGCTTAAGAAGAGATTTTTTATAATTCTATGAACAACACTGGTGAAACCTGTGCTTTGTCACTTGCTATTGCCTGGGCCTACCATGAGGAGACCAAAGCAGAAGAATTAAGTAAATAAATCAGGTCTGGGTCCTGCAGTATGTATGAGGTGTTGCTGGTATTAAAATGTAGCCTTCATCTTTTAACAATTTAGATGATGAAACTTGCTTGTTGCTGAGGAAAAGCAAAAATAACCATGAGCTAGAAATCATTTTACAGAAATCCGATTTTTAGAAACTACTAGCGCCTTTGGGGCAGAATAATCAATTAATGACATCACAATACAATAAAACATTGTTTTTATAACCCGAGAGACAACGAGCGCGGCCTCCTTGTGGTCAGACGTTAAGGAGCCAACAATGAATTAAGAGTTTAATTCTGAGGCCGTGAGTCACGTTACATTTACTGAGAGCAGTACGAGGTTTCGGCGTCCAAGCCAAGCTCATACTCATCGATTCATGCAGCGATTAAAGTTGAATAAACGGATAAATAAAATCCAACAAACTAAAACATACGCTGCAGCAAAACGTGCACATGCGCACCGATAAATACAGTATACAAATACACGTCTCGCGACAGCTGACTTTTTCACCTCTGTGTATCAGACATGACATTTTTCCTTCAGTTGAACTAGAAGACCCAAACCTGTTCCAGCAGGACAATACCCCTGTGCACAAATCCAGCTCCATGAAGATCTGGGCAGGAGTGGTCCATGATGTCATGCATCTGATTATAAACCTCGAGTCAAACAGAACTAAACCTTTACAACTGACGTGAACACTGATGATAATCAGAGAATTTAGGAAGGGACGAGGGAAACTGTAGTTCAGAAGTTGGATTTCTGATCAGAAGGTCACAAAGTCGTTAAGGCTCTGGATTACTGACTGGAAGGTCAGGGGTTCAAGCCTTGATGCTGCCAAGGTGCCACTCGTGGGGCCCTTGAGCAAGGCCCTTAACCCTCAGTGCTCCAGGGATGCTGTATCATGGCTGACCCTGCACTCTGACTCCAGCTTCCCAACGCCACTGGGATAGGAGAAGAACCAATTTCACAGTGGGATCAATAAAGTAAAGAAAAAAAAAAAAAAAAGATAGATCCTGTCTCCAGCGACTGCCACTGCCTCACGTGTAGAAATCTGAATTGTAAGAAGCTTTGGAGGAGTCCATCTGCCATATGGCGTTAATGCAAATATTTTTAAAAAGGTTACGTCAGAATATCTTTCCAGAATTTTTTTTCCAGACGTGGCTTCCAAATCTGCACGAGTAATCAAACAGTAATCACAGCGTTAAGGTGGCAGATGAGGGAGAGGACAAAGCGAACCATTTTCTCCCAAGCTTCATAGTGGTAACAGTTTTACTGTTGTTCATTACTGAGAAGACACGCATTATATCAGAGCTGAGCAGGATTTCCATTTTATATTGAGATAGTGAGCTTTTCTGAGATATCGTTGGTATGACTTTGTAATTGCTTCTTATAATTGTAAAATAAACAAAACCCACCGATTTGATCTTTTCGTTTAAATGTTAAATCTTTCTTTGTAAAATTAAATCATAGCTGTAATAAGTATCACCAGAAAGCTGTTCCATCAGGTTGAGACAGTCAAGTTCTTGGTGATGTAAAGCTCGGGTGCAGCTGCTCAACCATGGAAACCCAGTCCATGAAGCTCTACGCACTGTTCTTCAGCGGATCTGAAGGCCACATGAAGTTTGGAGGTCTATAGCTATTGAAAGTTGGTGTTCTCTGTGCACTACGTGTCTCTGCATCTGCTGACCTCCTCTGTGGTTTTACGTGTCTGAGTTTCTGTCGTTCTCAATCGCTTCCACTTTGTTCCAACACCACTAACGCTTTACTGTGGAATATTTAGTAGTGAGGAAATTTCACGACTGGACTTATTGCACAGGTGACGTCCTGTCACGGTACCACTCTGGAACTCACTGAGCTCCTGAAAGACACATCCTTTCACTAATGATTGTAGAAGCACCTGCATGCCCAGGTGATGATTTTATACACCTGTAACCATGGAAGTGATTAGAACACCTGAATTCAGTGATCTGGATGGGGGACTGAATACTTCTGGCAGTATAGCGTGTGTGTCGCATTGCTCAGTCCTAATGTTTTACATCCCACACACGAGATAAAGACAAAAACTAAATGTGAGCTTTAGGGGTTTTTCTGTGGTAGTGGTGTAACGTCTACAGAGCAGGTGAAACGTAGATCTGGCCACGCCCACTTCCTTTTCTTCGTCCAGCAAACAAGCCACCAAAGTCATGATCTGCTACACCATGCAACACCGCTACAACCCTGTTTCCAATTCTGAGCACGATCTGGATCTATAGAGGATTACTCAGCTCCAGCTAAAATATATAAATAATCGTGGCACTTCAGAGATTTGAAATTCCAATGAGGAACGAGGAGTTAAATATTTTGACACTCCTTTATTTAAAGAACAAGGAGAAAACACTGGAAAGAAATTTCCTGCAAAGAGGACATGAAGGTGTTAACAACCCGGGAATGTGTGTGTGTGTGTGTGTGTGTGTGTGTGTGTGTGTGTGTGTGTGTTGCAATGGTGCAGGCCATGCACGAGGAAAATCAGCCTCCACTGGTCAGCCGCATAACAGCATGCGGCATGCACGAGGAGATGCAGGGAAGAAAAGCAATGCGGGTTTGGTTTTTGTTTTGGATGCAGGATCGATGAGGGATGGAATTGAGGGGACGGGGATCAGACATCCGTCTGGGATATAAAAATAAATAACCACTTACAGTGACACAATCTGCTGACCCAAGAGCAGGCCGTGATCTGAGGAGGCGTCTGCATCGGACCCTCAGATGCAGAAGATCCTTTACACCAGAAACAACACGGCATGAGGTCAGAGTCCGTTCCCCAAACACACCCCCAATCCACAAAATAAACGAGTTCCTGTGGAAGTAACTGTAACATCAGATTGCTATGTGCTTCTATTTCATGTCCTTTTCCACATTCAGTCTGCATTTGCTGTTATAACTCATTATAGCAGCAGTAAACGATCACAGACCCAGACTCTCTATTCATCCCTAATCTTTAAAACATGTGAACCAGCTGTTGCTATAGAAACAATAACGAATTAATTTAATCCTGCACTTCTGTTCCACAGCATTAATCAACACCTCCTGACCAATCAGCTGAGAGAATGATCCGAGGAGAAATCCGACGAGCTCGTGTAGAAGTTCCTCTGGAGTTCATCCCGTCTCCCACGGCAACGACGCCAAAGTCGACGGACGCGAAACAACTGGCGCCTTTTAACTGAGGAATAAAGCGGCTTCTTGTGGAGAACACTTTCACTGTCAGCGCTCCTGAACCAGCTTCCTCATGATCCTTTCACTCGGAACGTTGGTATTCCGGAGTGTCTTTACTCCGGGGGCCTGAGAGGGGCAATGACGAGGAAAAACGAGGTGCTTTTACAAAAGTCACGATCGAACCTTGGCAGGGATTTTAAAGCTCAATGGATCAGCGACTGACACGGAGTCCATCTGAACACCGAGAGGAAAAAAACTTCCATTAGCTCAGGAAAAACTCATTAAAGTAAAGAAAAGGAAGAGAGAGAGAGAAAGAGAGAGAGAGAGAGAGAGAGAGAGAGATCAGTGCCAGGAAAGGGAGAGATGCTGGAAATCCAGGAACGAAGAGCCGTTGAAATGAACCAAAAAGAAAATAACCAAAAAAATATATATTAATATAAATTAATAGTTGCATAATTTTTTGTAAATAAAATAGTAAAATGAATTGTAAATGAATCTCACACACTTTTCTGAAACTGGAATATTAGATAACACACTCGGTTTCTCGCCCTCAGGGAGAAATTATCACCGTCAGAACACGTTTTATTCCTCTTACACTACAGCAACAAATCACCTCTTTCTGGATTAGTTTTATCCCTTTATAGTTACATTCAGTTTCTGTTTCTCCCTCTTTCAGAATCGACTTTTCCTCACAGCTACATTACAGCACAGTGAATTTCTTTTCTTCTCATATCCCAGCTTGTTCAGAAGCTGTGGTCAGCCATGATACAGCACGCCTAAAGCACAGAGAGCTAAGGGCCTTGCTCAAGGGCCCCAAGAGTGGAAGATTGGCGATACTGGGATTTAAACCCCCGACCTTCTGATCAGTAAGTAAGTTTATTCTCAAGCAGCTTTCCCTCAGAAGATTCCACACCCGATGACCAATCAGAGTCCAGGATTCGTTTCTGAACACTTTCAGACTTTAAGGAGGAATTTAATTGGACTTCAGTATTTGAAATGCTTCCGCACAAAGCTCCGCCCCCGAGAATCTAGAGTAGTGTCTTTAAAATGATTGACAGGATGAGTGTCCAATTACAGTCAAGAATCCTGATGGACAGATTTATTCTTCTTCGTGGATTTATTGACATCGTTTACATACAGGACTGGTTTTATAATCACACAGATACTGAACCTTTTCATCTTAAAAACTATTTCTAAAAATTTACTGTTCTGTTGATCATAAAGTTATAAATAACACAAATGTTAAATATTCCTTAAATCTCTTATTATACTAATATTTTATTTTACTTTTCAAGTGACCCCCCCCCCCCCATTTAGATTGCTCCTTTGTGAACATAAATACACACACACACACACACACACACACACACACACACACACACACACACGGTAGTGAATGAGTTTAGAGTGAATCATGGCGAGACTCTGCCTCGTTTACACAACAGGTTTATGTTTCTGTCGAGTCTGCAACATTCACACTGACGTGCTGAGGTCTCTCACACACACACACACACACACACACACACACACACACACACACACACACACAAATGTATTTACTCATTAAAGTTAACTGTAGTTTATTTAGATTTTAGTAAACCAGATTTATTTATCAAATTTTTAATAATTAAAAAAAAAAAAGTCATCCATCCAAATATAATTAATAAATAAACAAAGAATTTCTAAGTAAATAAATAAAACTAACCAAGTGTACACACTTACAACATACAAAAAACTATAATAAAATGTAAATTTGTATTATAAATTAATATAATCTTTTATAAAAAATATTTAATAAAATGTAGTAAATCATTAATTATTCAAATGAATTATTAAAAATTTACTTAAGTAAAATATATAGATAATTGTTTTAGAAATTGCGATAAAACACATAAAACACAAAATTAATCTACTAATAAAATGTGATCATTAAATTACAAATTAATTAAATATAAATAAATAAAACAAAAAAAAGTTGCTGCTCGGTATAATATGTGCTACTTGTGGCTTGACTAATCTAATGATTAAAAATTGTTACAAACAAAAAAATAAATACACAATAAAACCTCAATTAAACTTAATAAAATCTCTAAATAATATAAAAAAGAGAAGATGTATAAAGTGTTTATAAACCGCTCAGACTGTATAGAAGTAAGCTAACGCTACTAGCGTCTAGACCCAGCCGGCTAAATCCCAAACACCTCTGTGCTCCCTACAAAGGGAGCACCAGCTAACGTGTGGAACACAGGCCGCAGTGAGCCCTACACAGTGCTATCTGCGGGGATTTGGGACACAGCCCACGGTTTCTCCAGATCAGTGCGTTGGCATGCAGTGAAGTGAAAAGACTTGAATGGAAATAAAGGGAGCGGTTTATAAATCTACAGAACACACCGACAGTCAACACTTTCTAGAGCTTTTACTGACAGTGAGATTTAATATCGCTGAGAAAAACCCTGTTTGTGTGACGGGACACTGAAGACTGATGAAAGTCGCTGAAGATCTGCGATAGAAGAGAAAAGAAAGGATACTCACTCACTCACTCACACGGAGAAACAGGGATCTGTGCGCACCGCTACGTCTGAACCTCTGACAGGAACATCGTGGTTTATTTGCGCCGCTTCAGCCGAGAATGAGGTTCTCTGTAGAACCGCTTCCACCTGCGGGCTTCAGGCGGCGGACAGCGGAGCGAACAAACACCGCGCAACTCTTTATGTCTCCACACAAAACCGGGGCGGGGATTTTTACTGTGAGCGACGGCGGACTCAGCCAATCAGAACTCTACTTCCGTGATGCGACGGTGCGCGAGCGACCATTTGGAATTGAGCACGCGCGAAATGGGCGCGATTTTCTAGCTTACAAAAGCAGCCAATCGATTGCCGGATGGGCGGGGCTTCGAGTCAGAGCGCTGTTTAGCAACAATGATAAAAAATGACTATCTATCTATCTATCTATCTATCATCTATCTATCTATCTATCTATCTATCTATCTGTCTATCTATCTAAACATCCATCCAAACATCCATCCAAACATCCATCCATCATCCAAACATCCATCTATCCATCCCTCCATCCATCCATCCATCCATCCATCCATCCATCATCCAAACATCCATCTATCCATCCCTCCATCCATCCATCCATTATCCAAACATCCATCCCTCCATACATCCATCCATCCATCCATCCATCCATCCATCCATCCATCCATCCATCATCCAAACATCCATCTATCCATCCTCCATCCATCCATCATCCAAACATCCATCCATCCATCCATCCATCCATCCATCCATCATCCAAACATCCATCCATCCATCCATCCATCCATCCATCCATCCATCCATCATCCAAACATCCATCAATCCATCAATCCATCCATTCATCCATCCATCCATCCATCCATCCATCCATCCATCCATCCATCCATCCATCATCCAAACATCCATCCATCCATCCATTCATCCATCCATCTATCCACACCTTGAGACACTGAGAGTCTCCTGACCTGTGTAACACTAATGACTGGGTTTGATTCTCAAAAGTACAGACATAAATAACACTATACATTTAGCTTGGACTTTAGCTTTAGGTTGTGTCCAGGGTGCAGAGGGTCAGTAGATTTTTCCTGCCCACTTCCTGGTACTTTTATAGTACAAGTCCTGGAGAGTGGGCAGAGGAGCACCAATGATTTCATCTGCTGTTTTAACTGTTTGCTGCAGTCTGTTTCTGTCCTGTTTTGTTGCTGCTCCAAGCCAGATGGTGATGGATGAGCACAGGACAGATTCAATGACGGCAGTGTAGAACTGCATCAACAGCTCCGGTGGCAGACCATACTTCCTTAATTGGTCTAGAAAGTACATCCTCTGCTGAGCCTTTCTTGCTTATTCTACCACACACACACACACACACACACACACACACACACACACACACACACACACATCCTCCAGCTAACTTAATATTCCCCCAGTACATGATGGGGTTGTTTCTGTGGAACCGCTGGTGTTTATTGTCACTGTTCAAGTCTTCACAATAATATAACAAGTATGAAGTCTATGATCTCCAGAGATAAACCTGATTCAACTTCTCTGAAAATGAGTCATCACTCACCTCAAAGAGTCGACTCATCTACATATATCACATCACTCACCTGAAAGAGTCGACTCATCTACATATATCACATCACTCACCTCAAAAAGTCGACTCATCTGAAAATGACTCAAAACTAACCTTGGAGTCGACTCATCTGAAAATGACCCATAACTCACCTCAAAGAGTCGACTCATCTACATAAAGAGAGTCGACTCATCTGAAAATGACACATCACTCACCTCAAAGAGTCGACTCATTTGAAAATGGCACATCATTCACCCAAAAGAACTGAATTGTTAAAAAATGTTCAGACCCTGCATCAGTGGTGTAAAGTGGTCTTCCTGCTCCCTCTAGTGCTCTGATCACACACACACACACACACACACACACACACACACACACACACACACACACACACACACACACAATCTTTTTTAGATTTCTCATGAGTAATGATTTAAGGAGTTGGCAGATCTGCATGTGCTCCTCAAAATAAGATTCTTCAGCAACATGGTAAGGCTGTGTTCAATTCACTGCCCAGTGCTAAGTGTAGCTTTTAGCAGAATTTAATGGCGAATGAAATGTGAGTTAAACCATAACAAACTATTTTCCGTCGCTTTACAGATATCAGAGGATCGTAAGGTGAGACTTCTGGGTCCGTCACCACACACCCACCCGATCACGTGATACTCTTCATATCAGAAATTCTCCTTTGTATACATTCTCTTTTGAATCTAGAAGACCAGGACGTCATGGTGACATCTCTTTACACTCCTGAAACCTTCTACAGGAGACTGAAATAAAATTTCTGTACATTTCTGTACATAAAAAAACAAAACAACAACAACCCTGAAATATCACAAGTTTATAAGTATTCAGACGCTACACTCAGTACTTGAAGCTCTTTTGGCTGCAATCACAGTGTTGAGTCTTTTTGGGTTTGATGCAACAAGCCCTTCACACCAGGTTTGGGGAATTTTCTGCCATTCTTCAGGGCAAATCCTCAGAGGCTGTTTGGTGGACAGCCACTTTTAGATCTCTTTACAGAGATGTTCAGTAGGGTTCAGGTCAGGGCTCTCTCTGGGCCACTCTTGAACATTCACTGTAGATGTCATCCCTAATCCACTCCTGTGTTGTCTTGGCTGTGTGTTTAGGGTCGTGGTCATGTTGGCGAACCTTCAGCCCAGTCTGAGGTCCTGAGTGCTGTGGTTTTTATTAAGAAGATCTCTGTACTTTGCTCCATTCAGCTTTCTCTCAACCCAGAAAAACATGCATGACTGTTGGGATGGCTTTGTGGAGGTGATGAGCTTCGCCTGGTTTCCTCCAGACATAACATTTAGAATTGAGGCCAAACAGTTTCATATTGGTTCCATCAAGACACACAGTCTGAGAGTCCATCAGGTGCCAAACTCCAAGTGAACTTCCATGGGTCTTGCACAAAGGAGAGCCTTCTGTCTAGCTGCCCTTCCATAAAGCCCAGATCGGTGGAGGTACACTGATGGTTGTCCTTCTGGAACTGGTCTCATTTCCACACAGGATCTCTGAAGCTTAGTCAGAGTGAACATCAGGTTCTTGGTCACCTCTCTAACTAATGCCCTGCTCCCCTGATTGCTCAGTTTGGACTGGAGACCAGCTCTTAAAGAGTCCTGGTTGTGATACACTTCTATTTGAGAATGATGGAGACCACTGTGCTCTTTTTGTGCAGAATTTGTTTTGTTGCCTTCCAAAGATCTGCATCTGAGCTCTGCAGCAGATCCTTTTACCTCTTGGTTTTATAGAGAGGAGTGTGCCATTCCAAATCATGTCCAATCAATATCCTTTTTTCACTGGTAGCCTGTAATCAAGATGTAGAAACATCTCAACAACAATCCAGAGAACTGGGAGGCACCTGAGCTTGTTTACACGTGTTGTTGCAAAGAGAATGAATACTTATGGACATGTGATGTTTCAGTTTTTTTTTATTTTGAAACACACAAAAGTTTTATGCTTATAACAATAAAAGTGGTGATAATTAATTTTTTACAGTCAGGGATTTTGTAGGATCAGATTCAGGTGTGTGATGAACCAGTTTTAGCAGGTGCTGATGATTATCAATAGTTAATGATCATCTGTAGGTAGAAACCCAGTGATGAAGTGAAGCTTTAAACTGGGTGAGGAACCAAACTCTGCATCTAGGATGAAGTTATGGAAGACAGGGTCTACACCATGGCAAGACTGAGCACAGCAACAAGACACAAGGTAGTTCTACTGCATCAGCATGGTCTCTTCCAGGCAAAGATCTCAAAGCACACTGGGGCTTCATGATGTGCTCTTCAAGCTATTTGAGGAGCGTCACTGCAGTGATCGGTCAAGAAAACTTAGTGCAGCATGATTACCTCCCTTCAACATCAGAAGACCAGGTGGAAACCAGTGGGACGCAGGTATACCCATCTAGTGTCGGTAAAAGTCTGATCAGAAGTGATCTTCATGAAAGAATTGCAGCCAAAAGCCAAACCTCCAACATGGAATCAGTGTCTCAACTCTGCATGAAAAATGCTCTGGAATCAAAATCTGAATTATTTGCTGTAGCAGGAGGCGGGATGTTTGCTGAAGGTCTGGAGAGTGTTACAATATCAAGTTTCTGCAGATGGAAATGGAGATGTGGTCTGGATTAATGGTGTCCTCAATGCTGAGAAATCCAGGCAGATACTATTTCATCATGCAGTACCAAAAGGGGGCGTCTGATTGGCCCCAGATTTATTCTGCAGCAGGACAAAGACCCCAAACAAACATCATTAGGAACAATCTTCAGTGTAGAGTAGAACAAGAAGTCCTGGAAGTGATAGTGTTGTCCTCCACAATGTCCTGATCTCAACATCATAGAGTCTTGAGAATTGAGAGCCTTTAACCCCCAGAAGATCTGTGCTTAGATCTTCAAGATGTTTGAGAAGTTCCCTCAAAGACTGTGTGCAAGTTTACCTAGAAGAATTGACAATACTATAGAAATGAAACATGGATATATTTTAGAGTATCAGTGTGCAGTTTGTGTAGCAGTACACATTTACTGTCCTCTGAAAATAACAACATGCAGACATTATTTTATAACTGGTTTTGTGTGAGCACCACTGATATCTAACACTGCTTCAACCCTCCTGGACATCCTCCAAATATATCCACGTTTCATTTCTACACTACTGACCCTTGAGAAGAAATGGATGCTAAAATGTGAGGGGTGTACTAACTTTTGTGAGATACTGTATATATAAATATAAAAGTTGCTGCTGCAGGATGAAAGTGATGAAGGCAGATGAAGAGGCAGATGAAGGTTAAAAGTTCTCAGATCATCATCAGCACCTATTCCCAACTTTTGAACTGGATCTAATCAGAAGGTCACTCTAAGGTCACGGAGAGACGTTATCCGCTCCAGAATGATGTGTTGGATCTAAAATAGAACAGCAATCCTGAGAGGATCTCCATGGGCTTGAACTCATCACTACAACATGGCCGCTGATGCTGAAGTCTCATCGTGGTGGTAAAACCTGAGCCAGACGAGTTTTTTTTAACGAGGCTTTAAATTTTGAGTATGGGACAAGTGTGTGAGCTCCACATCATTAGCACATACACTTCAGCTGCACAGAACCACAGCAAATTCATTTTCTACAAAGAATTTATACAACATGGCCGCCATCATGGCTGATACGGAAACATCGGCGCAGGATGCACCCACGTGGAGGTTCCGCAAAATCACTCTGTTCCGGAAGCTGCGAGAGCATCTCGCGTGTAAGTGTCATATATGGTTTTTACATTTTTCTTCAGTATTTATTTGTATTTATTTTTTTATTTTATTAAAAACATTTTGACGAAGTATAAACCCGAAGCTCAATGCTACAGCGTGTTATTCATGCTGATATAATGAATAAATATCTAATCACGTGGAAAAGTGCAACAAGAAAACAAATGAATAATAATTTTAAATAATGAGTTTTTGTAATTTTTAACAATTAACTAGTGATTTCTTGTTAATAACTATGAATAATTATTAACATTGGTAAAACAATAACTGTATAACTCTTAATAACTAATAATAACCAATTAAAAAGGTTACATATTATTTATTGTTATTTAAGATCATTAAAATAAACTATCAAATGTAATTGTGTATTTTTAAGGGTTTTTTCCCCCCATGCAATTATTTATTGTCATTATTATAACATTTGTAATTAAACAATTTGTTGTTTTCACATCAGTGTGAAAATGTATTTATAATAATAAAAAAATAAAATAAAAAGAAAGTAATTTATATATTTATTATTTAATTATTATTATTATTTTTATTACTAAGAGCAATGAAGTGTGTGTGTGTGTGTGTGTGTGTGTGTGTGTGTGTGTGTGTGTGTGTGTGTGTGTGTGTGTGTGCTGTTATCATGGCAATGCTGGACTGTTTGGTATCGACTGTAAAACCCTAAGTAGACGGTGAACTGAGCTACTGCACTTTATACGTCCCATATTTAGACCAGAGGTCTGGCTGTGAAACTGTATAACATTCTGAGGACAAGCTGTGATCTGGCAGCATGATAGATTTTTAAAATAAAGTGTGTGTGTGTGTGTGTGTGTGTGTGTGTGTGTGTGTGTGTGTGTGTGTGTGCGCGTGTGTATAGTGTGTCATTAGGGTCAGATGTGTCATTAAACACTATCCACTGGCTGTGGCTGAAAGGAAAACCAATCCACTTACTGACCTCATCCACAACAAACAAGTGATTAATGGACTGACCAGGTCACAGACTTTTTAACCTACCAACCAACAAACCAACAAACCAACTAACTAATTCATCAACCTACTATTGTGACTACTGTGACAAGTGACTGATCCAGTGACCCTTTAGCCAACTGTCTATTGATTCACCACATCACACACTGACCAACTGACTGAATGATTCATCAATTTACTACCCATCTTCTGCCCAACCAACAGTCCATTTCACTTACCAACCAATCAAACCCTCCAACTGAGCGAACCAGCATCTGACTAACTTTCCCAATAACCAACTGTCCGAGCTGCAGTTATTGCATTTCATTGGCTCTGTACTTGTACACTGAACAACTAACCCAACAATCTGCTGATGGTGCAGCCCAACTCACAACTGAATGCCTGAATTGACCAACCCACTTTCTGACCAATTCCACAGACCTTGTCAAACTGACCAACCCACTGAGACCACATAATTGTTATTGTTCCTCTAACCAGCTGAACCTTCATCTGATCAATCCACAAACTGACTAACTGATCTACTATCCCAACAACCAAATTATCTACTGACTACAAACTGCCCAAATCAACCACATGACACCTTCACCAGCCAAACATCTAAAAAGGCTACAAATTGGGCAACTGACTAACCCCCTGACTGAAGAACCAGTTGACCTACCCAAAGCCCAACCCACCCAACCCTCCCAACCCTGATCTACCTACTGACCCATGGGCTGGAAGGTTCACCGGCAGACCTTCAATGTTTGGGTCACCAATTGACCAATCCACTAGACCAAGAACCAAACTTCTAACTGATCAAATACAGACTCTGACAAACACTTATCACATTAACCTGAAACCTGAACCTTTCACCTGTTAGCCACATGCAGAATGCTTCAGAATGTAGCTCAACGTTCAGTTCAAAACAATACGTCTGCAAACGTCTGGAAGCTCCAGAGAGAAGACATTAAAAGTGAGAAGCTCAGCATGCATTCAGTTTCCAGCCATCTGTTACTGTTTATATCATACCGTCCTTCAGAGACCAGATGGATTTGTGGAAGACTGAGTGAGACGAAACATGCTACTGAACTTCGCCTCACTCAGCAAAGCAATGCTAATCACGCTAATCATAAATGCCTGAGGGTTTTTTTACTCAATCTTAGACTAAATAAGGAGCTAATAAGCTGCTGGGAGTGTCATTAACTCGTCACGGGACTGAAATATGCTTTCCTTTCAAATAGCTAAACTTAGCATGTTAGCCAGAGCCATGTTAACCACATGCTAATCATCATAGACATCAAAACTGAATGTCGTTTTGGATTTTTGCTGATAATAAACAACTTAGAAGTCCAAAATGGGATACATAGTGCAATGATTTTGAACTGTTACTGATGTTAGCATTAATCAGCGAAGCAATGCTAATCATGCTGCATTAAGACGCAACACACTGTAATGAATATCTGAGGTTAGTGTTTGACAGAGCAACGTTATACACATGCCAATCACATCACCTGTTTGTTGTTAGGGCACTGAGTGTGTGTGTGTGTGTGTGTGTGTGTGTGTGTGTGTGTGTGCACATTCACATAAGTTCTGTGTGTGCTAGCCAAACTATGCCACTTATGCGTGTCCGTTAGCACGGGCTAATCTCTTCGAGGCGTCAGGGAAAGGCAAATGTTTGCAGTAAATAAAACCAGAGAACGCTTAATGACACGCTGGACGCTTTATATTCTGTCAGGTCTGAATAATTAAATAGTAAAGTAAATAAATAGTTCTCTAATCCTGCAGCGTGTGCGTCAATGTTCATTCTCAGGAAACATTTCTTTACATGTAAATTTCTTTCAGATCGCAGCCAAGGCTAGTTAGCTAAAGATGACATTATACAGTAGGTGTTTACGTTAATAACCAATATGATAATAGACTTGTTACCTCCTGCTGATTATCCGTTAGCATCCATTATTTGGAAAAGTCTGTGCTTATAATTAGCCCCGCCCACACTTTTTATTTTTGAGACACATTCTGTAGACTCATCAAAAGGGCAAAAATACACAGTAATATGAGAGTGAATGAGTGGAGGAAAGTTCTGTGGAGTCCAAATGTGAGATTTGTTTATCTAACAGAAGAACTTGTGTAAGAAGGAGAACAGGAATGAAGATATGATCATGGAGGTGGAAGTTTAATGGTTTGGGGTTGTTTTGGAGCAGAGAAGGTTCCAGAAAGTGAAAGGATCCTGAACCATCATGTCTCCATTTAATACTTCAGCACCATGCAGTTCCGTCTGGACTGCGTCTCATTGGAAGCGACTTCACCGTACAACAAGACAATGAGCCAAAGCGCACGTCTGAGTTCTGTAAGTGTTATTTAGAGAGCAGACAGATGTCTGGAGTAATATTTAACATGGAACCACCTGCCCAGTCACCACACCTCAATCCTACTGAACTGCTCTGAGATGAACTTGAAATCTCCAACGAGTGAAGAACATCTTTGTCGAGTTTTACAAATCATCAAAGTGTTTCAGTTGAATGTTTGTAGAAATGAAGTGTGCAGATGCTGAGAGTGTGTAAAGCTGTTCTCTCGCTCTCTCTCTCTCTCTCTCTCTCTCTCTCTCTCTCTCTCTCTCTGAGTGTAATGTATGACCACCAGAGGGCGACACTCACTAAGCCTTCCACATTACACAACCTCCTGTTGCTGTTCAGATTTCTATATTAAAATAAAACCTGAAAAATAATGATTAAATACTGTTATAGAAATGAAAAAAAAAATGTGTGTAAAAACACGAAGATGGCGGTAAAAAATAAGCAAAATTAATAAAGCACACAGGCTGTGATAGACATTTTATTAAATCCAAGAAATATTCCCCAATCCACCTTTGAATAAAGTCATAGAAATTCTCAAAAGTGCAAAAAAAAAAAAGGGAGAATTGGTGATGAGCATTTGAGCACGTTATCTCACGGCATCTATGCACAGTATATTGTATATTACTATATGAACATATATTATTACCTGCTGCACCTTCTGTACATTATTTAATCAAATCAATTTAATCAAATCAAATCAAATCTAATCTAATCTAATCTAATCTACTGAGAGAACATTATGACATCATAAAGTGTAACAGCCAATCATGTTTCACTATGCAAATCCATCCTCTGTTAGTAAGGCCCGCCCAGAGAAAGAATACGGCCATATTTATTTCCAGCTCAGGAACTCGGAGGAGGATTTGTAAAGAGTAAAGAGTGGGCGGAGTTTCATTTATAGCGTGATCTGTGTTCTGGTGTTTAACAAGTTCAGTAAAGAAATGACAGACGCTGAAATTTCACCTCCAATTTCTGTCTTGTCTGTCTGTTTCGCTGTGTTTTCCTGTCTGTCTGTGATGATAATATTTTCCTCTCTCTGTCTGTCTTTCTGTCTTGACTCTGTTTTGGTTTCCTCAGCCATCTGTCTCTCTCTTCATCTCTTTGTCTCTGTCTTTACATCTGTTTCTCTGTTTCTGTCTGTCTCCCTTATGGGTCTCTCTGTGTCTATATGTTTTTCTCTGTGTGTCTGTCTGTCTGTCTGTCTGTCTGTCTGTCTGTCAGTTGCTTCCTTTCTTCGTCTCTGTCTTTCAATCTGTCTGTCTGCCTGTCTCTGTCTAGTTCTGGCTGTCTCTTATTTTTGGTCTCTGTTCTGCTTTCTCCTTCTGACTGTGTGTAAGTGTTTTCTCTGTCTGTCTCTCCTACTCCGTCTCTGTTTTTCCTTTTGTCTTTCTGCCTGTCTTTGTTTAGCCAGTTTGGTCTGTCTCTCCTTTTCTGTCTCTGTCTTGCTTTCTTTATCTGTCTTTACCTCTGTAACTGTGTCTGGGCGTTTTTCTCTGTCTGTCTGTCTGTCTGTCTGTCTCTCCTTCCTTTGTCTGTCTTTCCATCTGTCTTTTTTTTTTTTTCTGTCTGTCTGTCTGTCTGTCTGTCTGTCTGTCTGTCTGTCTGTCTGTCTGTCTCTGTTTATCTATTCTCTCTCTCTCTCTCTCTCTCTCTCTCTCTCTCTCTCTCTCTGTCTGTCTCTCTCTGTCTAAAACTGGGCTCGTGTTTCAGTGCCGTGTCTCAGTGGAAAGTGCTATTTCAGCCATGTGCTGCTGTGATTTCAGACGTCTCTCTCACGTTACAGCCGCCGTGTGATTGACGTCTCCACAGGCCGTCTCTCTTCCCCTGAACTCCACTCTGTGTGCAAAATAAAACTGTAAAACTGGAGTCCTGCTGCTCTGGGAATGACCACACAACGATCTGTTTTATCTAAACAACAGCTTTTAGTCTGCGTCTGGAAAATCAGGAAGTGATGTTAAGGAAGTACATGAGGAATTTACAGAAAACAACTTTCATAATAAACTACACACAAGTTCATGTTTCATCAATAGTTTATTTAAATTTCTCAAATCAGATGCCAGCGATATATACAACATAATTCAGGAAATAAGAAAATGAATCTAGAGTTGATTCGGTTTAGACAATTACATGGAATTTCAGAAACCCCCCCCCCCAAAAAAAACACTAATAATATATTAAATAAAAATAATAAATAAATAAATGCATCTATAAATAAATAAATAAATAAAAACATATATCAGTGAATTGTTTCTTTAATAATAAAACATAAGGTGCATGTGTGTAAGTTTTGTTAGTGTCACTTTCTATAGTTTTGATGAACCTGCAGATTTTTTTTTTTTTGCAAGAATACATGAAAGTGGGTGGGGCTAATCTTTGTGGGTGTGTCTCAGGTGTTAGAGTGTTAAAGACGATTTTGTCAGCGTATTTTATTTTCTGCCCTAAGACATTAACACGACTGACATGTAATCCTGAAGACCAGCCCCAATCCCCCCCCCAACCCCCCAACCCCTCATCTCCCCGGTCCCCTATAGCCGCCCGACCCCCTCGTCCCCGAACCCGAGACGGATTCCGGCATGTGCACCGCAGCGAAGTTATCGTTAGCTGAATGTCAGGAACGTCAGACATGAAGAGCTCAGTGTTCACTACAAACATTCACAACTTTATCACTTATAAACACACACAAGTTAAGAATGTGTCCGTACGTTTTTATCCATTTACAGTTACACTTAATTTACAGCGTTTCCTCTTTTTATTATAAATGAAATCATAATTACCTGATTCACCTTTTTATCCTAATAATAATAATAATAATAATAATAATAATATTAAATACTTATTATAATAATTTTCATTTACAGCACAAGCTGTCAGGATGCCACACAGGATTTACAACTTTCCCAGTTAGCCAGTTAGCGAACACAAGCTAATATG
>NC_060888.1:28026768-28031768 GCF_014805685.1 Silurus meridionalis | reverse complement strand
TCTTGCACACATGCAGTAATACCAGAAGTATGCAGTGCCGGTCTTTTCACAAAATACCGCTCTGCTCCTAATAGAAGCGCAAAATATTTCACCCGTTACACGGTGTGTAACGTGTCTTTCGTTAAAGCCTGTGTAAAGTTCATTAGTTTCAGTGTAGACACCTGCTTATAGACAGATGCGGCTTATTTATGTTTAAAATAAAAATATTTGTAAAATTCAGTGGGTGCGGCTTATTTCTGCATCATGAGGATCAGGACCGGAGTCTCGTCTTGCCCTGGAGCTCGGCCCGGTCCGGAGGTGCCGTGATTTACTGTGTTTTTTTATTTGGATTCTGCGAGTGTCAGGACGGGGAGCAGGAGATCTCCACAGACTCTGTGCTCTGCAAACCGAGACGTATCGCATGGTTCAGAGGCGTCTGTGGCATTTGGCCGTTTTCCAGACAGAGCCTGGGATCCGTTAGGAAGACGAGTGAAGCTTTTACGGGATTAAAGCATGGCGGCGAGACACAGGCACGCTGAAGAACAGTTTATTGAGCACTGCAGTATTTCATTAACACTGTTAGCCTGGGAGTCACAACATGGATGTGATCGTTACTGTACCCTCAACACTGCATTATACACACCAAATGTTTGTGGACACCTAAACATTGCTATGAGCTCTTTTTTGAGCTTTCCATTCCACATTCAGTCTCCATTTGCAGCTCCACTCCTCTGGGAAGATGTTCCACTAGAGTTTGTGGAGATTTAATCAGCTACAAGGGTTTTAGTAAAGTCAGATACTGATGGAGGTGAGAAGGTGAGGAGGCCTCTGTGCAGTCAGTGTTCACATTCATTATGTTTAATAGGGTTTAAAGCTCAATAGCATGAGATCTTCCGAACCATGTAAAGCAGATCTTAATGGTGTTGGCTTTGTGTACAGGGGCATCGTCATACTGGAACAGGAAAATCATACCAAGGCCGTATTGATGGGGCATTTATGAACCATATCTGAGTCTTTAATGTGACTCAGAAGAACGAGTTATCACAAAGAGATAAACATTATATATAACATGACTCCCACACAGAATTGAGTAGAGTCTTTTTGTCACATGACTCCTATATTCGATTTGAAGGTGAATGAAAAAGATATGTTAATTTTTAATAATTTACTTTAACGAGATTCTAAAAAACCAAGTCACTGAAATGATCTGATCTTCCCATCACCATGTGGCTGAGAGAAACACTAAAAGATAACTGCCAAATTTATTTAACGCGACAATGACGGACCAAACCGAGTCTCTAAAATGTCAAGCGACATTTACTTTTTTATGTTCTCAATTTCATATTGAACATAATTGAACATTTTGTTACATTTAATATATTGAGACTAAGTTTTGTATTTTGTTACATTGAGGCTACATTTTGTTACAATGTGGTTAAACTTTGTTACATTTAATATACTGGACCTAAGTTTTGTTGTATTTTTTTACATTTTGTTCGGTTGAGGCAAGATTTTATGCCAATTTGTGACACTGAAGCTACATTTTGTTGCATTGTGCTTATATTTTGTTACACTGTGGAAACATTTGACAACTTTGTGGTTACAAAGGAAATGAACCAAAATAATATAATGAAACACCATGATAACCGATACAAGCTAATATGCTCCAAGGAGAGAAAGACACAGAGCTAAATTTACAAGATAGTCCTCAAACACTGCTTTAACTCCCTTCATTAAAAAAAGATGAGAGCGATGCCTTGTAGCCAGAGAAGGCAAGTTTCTCTCAGATCTTTGCGTTAACGAAGCGTACTACCGAATGATGATTAGAACGAAGCCGTTAAATCGGGACTCGTGTCCCATGAATGGAAAATAGTGTCATTCAGGGAAGAGTGGGCCGTTAACTAGCATTTCATCTGCTAATGTGAAAGGGGAGTTGAGCCGAAATTACATTTATCATTTATTATCAGAGTCCCTTATTATCGGCGAGACCTCGTAATCAACCCCGAGAAATCACCCACACAATGGGTTCACTTCTACGTCTGAACACCAGCGCTAATTGGAAAAGAATGAAGCGTTATCCAGTACATCTCAGTCTAATTTGGCTCTGGTTGTTAACGAGACGAACGAGAGCGAGAGCGAGAGTGAGCGAGAGAGAGAGAGAGAGAGAGAGAGAGAGATGTTGGTGTAGCATTCAGGCGTGATGTGGTATTTCTTTGCACAAGCATCGTTTCCCCTAATTCATTCTTCTCATCTCTCTCTCTTTCTCTTTCTCTCTTCTTCTCTTTTTCTCCAATACAGACTCATCCACCTCTCTCTCTCTCTTTCTCTCTCTCTCTCTCTCTCTCTCTCTCTCTCTCTCTCTCTCTCTCTCTGGTTTATGGAGTCAGCCCCCTGTCCCTCTGTTTGGCTCGCCTGTTGAGAATGGAATATCCACTCTTTATGATCAGTAGTACAGCGTTGGATTACAGCCTCTGTTGCAGGTCTATATTTAAAGCAGATGTATAGAGTTGCAGCGGAGGAATGGAACAGTCTCTCTGCAGTAATCAGACATTTAGAACAATAATCACTCAGATCAGGTTTAGAGTTTTTGTCTGATTGACATGCCGATAAGTGGGTTTGACAAGAGTCATGAGGAAACGGTGGAGAAATCAGCAGCTGAAATCCTGCGCTCTCGTCTCATTATATATAAAAGCTTTATACATTTGTATAATACAATCTTTATACCATATTACAAACTTTTCAACTTTTAACCTCAGGCTGGACCTGCACACCTTTTCAGAAGCTTAGCTTAATTCTGACCCAGAGCCTGGACCCAGAACCTTTACATAAAACCTAAAAACTTTATGCAGTCAAAAACTGCAGTGCACATTACGGAGTGCACAAAACTTACATTCCCTCAGATTTAATCCCAAGCCAGCAGCAAAGACCTGCAGCAACTTTTGAAGATTTATGTTGAAGACTTTATGTTGAACAGTTACATTTTACTGAGGTGCAAAAGTGAAAACTTACACTGGTTGACCAAACCTTTACACAATCACTCCAGAACTTTAGCATTAATATTAGAATTGTGAACATTTACATGAGCGAGGTTTGCATTGGCATCTTACTTTATTTGCTTTTAACAATGAAAATTTTTATTTTACAAGTAAAACTTTACACTAAAAACGTGAATAATTTGGACATGTGCTTACATAACCATTACCCAATCTCATAAAACTTTACACTAGCCTTGAAAACATTTCCTTGTGCATAATGAAACTTTACACAGAACTTTACAAATAAATACATCTTCTTTTGCTTGCTGCATATTTCAAAGATTTACACTACCTCAGTAAAGTTTTACGATATTTCTGGCCATTTTTGGATTGGCTCAATAAGTTCACCCAGACAAAGTTTACACAACACTAGACAATTTTTGCATTTACTTAATTAAACTTGGTACAAGTTTAGGACATCTTTTATTACAGACTTAACAAACCTTTACTTTACACTAGACTTAATGTTTACTCAAGCACAGTGAAACTTGACACTACCTGTCAAAAACTAAAAAAATAAACTGATCATGGCTCAGGGAAGGTTTCTACTTAGTCATGCAAACTTCTACACAAGCCTGAGTTACTCACCTACCAGTTTTACCTGAATTCAGTTAACCTTTATGTTTACGTACTAAACCTTTTCACTAATACCACAAATGTTTTAATGAAGGAAACTTTACACTCAGTCTCTATTTAAATTCACTGCAAATTAATACTGACCCAAGTTACAATTTTTATCAATACCATTACATGTCCCAGTTTTCTAAAACTTTTCACGAAACCAATTTGCTATTGAATAAATAGTGCAGGATAAAACCTGTACAAACATTTTAAAATAGTGCCAATTTTAGTACTTTACTTTTTATACAATTTCCACTCAATCATTTCTACAATTTATTTTTATTTATATCTAGTTTGGACAATAGTAATTCTAGCTCAAACTTACTGCAAAACACAGACTGATGCAAGCAAGGACCATTCTGGGGATTTTATTTGGATAATTCTTGCAATTTCTTTATTATTTTATTTGAAATTGGAAATATTTCTACTGCTACTAATATAATTATTGTTGTTTAGTTCATTAGTAATTTTAGCTGCTGAATTGTTTGAATTGGACCCAGATTTGACAGTTCAGACAGGTTTTGAAGTAGAGATCATTTCCTGGGAGATGACCTGTGATTAATAGGGACAGGTGATGGTGAGAAGAGAAACGAATGCTAATTACATTACAGTACAAGTTTAACTCAAATGTTGGTGTGGTTTTGTCAAAGAAGGTAAAAGTTTAGTTGTTATTCAGGAATGCTTTGATTAAAATAAAGATAGATCCATAGATTAAGATATTTTCACATGACTATATTATTATCTACTGCCCCCTAGTGGTCATGGGGTCATCAGGTCATCTGATGAAGAGCTCAACTCTGTATTCCAAAAAAACACGCAAAATTCATGCAGTGTTTTATTTGAATGGAATGAAGTGTAAAGAAATAACTTGAAGCAGCAGTTGTTCAGGCATCGTGGTTTATGTCTAGTTTCTCTACCTCAGGAGAGCTGATGATGATTTAGTATTTCTTTCGCTTAAATTTCTAACAAATAAATATAACATTTATAGTTTATACAAATCCTGGAAATTTCTAGCCTCAAAATCAAGTTATTGTTTCAGGACAATAATTATGGGAAAATCTTTCGGATTCAGTGGCTAATTATTTGAATTAATTTATTTAGGTTACATTTTATTTATATTTTAATTACAGTTTGCTTATTAACTGATAAAAACATTTGAGGGGTTTATTGTGTAATGTTTGTATAGTGTGGATTGTTTAGTGTTTGTACTGTATATTGTGGATTGTTTAGTGTTTGTTCAGTGTTGATTGTGTAGTGTTTGTGCAGTGTTAATTGTGTAGTGATGGGCAGAAATGGCAAAAGTCCACACATCCTTCTACTCCTTCACAGTAGAACTGCAGTTGCTGATGTTTTAAAGGATTCTGG
>NC_060888.1:28011768-28019268 GCF_014805685.1 Silurus meridionalis | reverse complement strand
TCCTCACATTAACACTGACGTCAGGCCTGGATTCAAGTTCCTGATACTGAGAACTGATCTGTGTTCACTTTACACACACTACACACTTTACACACCACACACACTACACACACTACACACTTTACACACACACTACACACACACTACACACTACACACACTACACACTTAACACACACTACACACACACACACTACACACACTACAAACTTTACACACACTACACACTTTACACACTACACACTTTACACACACACACACACACACACACTTTACACACACTACACACTTTACACACACTACACACACTACACACTTTACACACACTACACACTTAACACACACTACACACACTACAAACTTTACACACACACACACTTTACACACACACTTTACACACACTACACACACTACACACAACACACTTTACACACACTACACACTGCACACTTTACACACACTACACTACACACTTTACACACACACTTTACACTGCACACTTTACACACACTACACACTTTACACACACACACACTTTACACACACACACTACACACTTTACACACACACTTTACACACTACACACAACACACTTTACACACACTTTACACACACACTGCACACTTTACACTGCACACTTTACACACACACTACACACTTTACACACACACACTTTACACTACACACACTGCACACTTTACACAAACTACACACTTTACACACACTGCACACTTTACACACACTACACACTACACACTTTAAACACACTACACACTTTAAACACTACACACTTTACACACACTACACACTTTACACACACTACACACTTTACACACTTTACACACACTTTACACACACTATACACTACACACTCAAAACAATTCACCCTACAAATTCAGCACTGTGTGTCTTTGAGATAACAGTTTATAATCCCATGTTTCCTCCTTGTTCGTTCTCAGGATGTTTTTCCTCAATTGGTTTGTTGTTTAGGGATCGAAATCCTCTATGGAATTCTGTGACAGTGTTTATGAGTAAACTTGCTGTGCAGGATGATGATGATGTTGATGATGATGATGTTGATGATGATGTTTGCTGTTTGCAGAATGCTGGAGACATCGAGAACATGCTGAACGTCCTCAATGTGCTGGATGAACTCCTATCCGCAGGTAAATATTTTTTGGTCTTTCTATTTATATTACCAATGTTTTATTCAGAACGCTCTCTGAATTCTTTCGGAGCTTTAATAATTTTTCTATTTTAAATCTTTAATGATTTAAATCTTTTATTTATCGAGGAAAGTTAATACTGTTTGTTGCTGATGTGTTCAGGTTAAAAGTGTGTATAAAGATTCAGAAAGTGTTGAAAGCATGACCCCAGGACCTCACGTCACACATCACAACTGAGATCCATAAGATTAGTATGTGTTTCTTGAACATCTCTTTTCACATTTAGTGAAACACATCAGCTCTTATTATAATCTTCAATAATAAGAAGCCATTGGGAAGATGTTCAACTAGATTTTGTGGAGCTGATGTAGATGAGAAGGTGAGGAGGCCTGGGGTGCAGTCAGCGTTCAAATTAATCCCAAAGGTGTTTAATAGAGTTGGAGTTCTGTAGCTCAAGATTTTCCACATCTTCTAACCCATGTAGTGTAGATATTTGTGTAGCTGGCTTGTGAGAGTGATCGAGTGAGAGAAAGAGAGGGAGACATCAAGTGTAGGAGAAGGTAGCTCAAATAGGTAAGACGGAACATGACCACGACGTGACCTAAATGTGCTGTTTTATGTGTGTGTGTGTGTGTCAGGTACTGACCGGCGTATTCACTACATGATCTCTAAAGGAGGAAGTGAAGCTCTTCTTTCAGCGCTGGTGAAAACAGCTCAGTGCACGAGTCCAAACTTCACCGTGCTACTGCCTCTGTTACACCTCCTTGCAAAGGTGGGACACAAAGGTGAGACATGCAGAGAGACATCAAGAGACAGAGAGAGAGAGAGAGAGAGAGAGAGAAAGGGCAGACTGAAAAACAGAAGTCAGGAGTTAGTAGAGTAGGCACAGAGTACATAATGTGCAATGGCACAGTGTAGCAAAGTAAAGCACAGTATAGCACAATGTATGCAATAGTGTATAGCACATCATAGCATAGTATAGTACAGTGTATATGCTATACTTTACTATACTGTACTATATTCTACCATATACACTGTACTATACTATAGCACAGTAAATACTGTGTATATGGTAGAGTATCGCACATCGTATAGTAAAGTAGAGTAAAGCATATATGGTAGAGTATAGCACATCATAGCACAGTATAGTATATTATAGCACAGTATATATGGTAGAGAATAAAGTATATACAATAGGGTATAGCACATTGCAGTATAGTAAAGCAGTATAGCACCATGTAGCACAATATTGAACATTATTGGACTGTATAGCACAGTATAGTTCAGCATATACATATAGTACAGTATAGCAGATATAGCAGTACAGTATTGCAGAGCAAATAACAGTATGGTATAGCAGAGTATAGTACAGTATCACATAGTATAGTACAGTACAGTGTAGTGGAGTATATTACAGTATAGCAGAGTATAGTACAGTATGGTATAGCAGAGTATAGTACAGTATTGTATAGCAGAGTGAAGTACAGTATGGTATAGCAGAGTATAGTACAGTGTAGCACAGTATAGTACAGTATGGTATAGCAGAGTATAGTACAGTATGGTATAGCACAGTATAGTACAGTATGGTATAGCACAGTATAGTACAGTATGGTATAGTGAGTATAGTACAGTATAACAGAGTATAATACAGTATGGTATAGCAGAGTATAGTACAGTATGATATAGCAGAGTATAGTACAGTATGGTATAGCACAGTATAGTACAGTATGGTATAGCAGAGTATAGTACAGTATGGTATAGCACAGTATAGTACAGTATGGTATAGCAGAGTATAGTACAGTATAACAGAGTATAATACAGTATGGTATAGCAGGGGGAAGTGCAGTATGGTATAGCAGAGTATAGTACAGTGTAGCACAGTATAGTACAGTACAGTGTAGTGGAGTATATTACAGTATAGCAGAGTATAGTACAGTATGGTATAGCAGAGTATAGTACAGTATTGTATAGCAGAGTGAAGTACAGTATGGTATAGCAGAGTATAGTACAGTGTAGCACAGTATAGTACAGTATGGTATAGCAGAGTATAGTATAGTACAGTATGATATAGCAGAGTATAGTACAGTATGGTGTAGCAGAGTAAGTACAGTATGGTATAGCAGAGTATAGTACAGTGTAGCACAGTATAGTACAGTATGGTATAGCAGAGTATAGTACAGTATGATATAGCAGAGTATAGTACAGTATGGTATAGCAGAGTATAGTACAGTATAACAGAGTATAATACAGTATGGTATAGCAGGGGGAAGTGCAGTATGGTATAGCAGAGTATAGTACAGTATGGTATAGCAGAGCATAGTACAGTATTGTATAGCAGGGGGAAGTGCAGTATGGTATAGCAGAGTATAGTACAGTATGGTATAGCAGAGCATAGTACAGTATGGTATAGCAGAGCATAGTACAGTATAGCAGAGTATAGTACAGTATGGTATAGCAAAGTATAGTACAGTATGGTATAGCAGAGTATAGTACAGTACGGTATAGCAGAGTATATTACAGTATAGCAGAGTATAGTACAGTATGGTATAGCAGAGTATATTACAGTGTAGCAGAGTATAGTACAGTATGGTATAGCAGAGTATAGTACAGTGTAGCAGAGTAAAGTACAGTATGGTATAGCAGAGTATGTAACAATATGGTATAGCAGAGTATAGTACAGTATAGCAGAGTATAGTACAGTATGGTATAGCACAGTATAGTACAGTATGGTATAGCAGAGTATAGTACAGTATAACAGAGTATAATACAGTATGGTATAGCAGGGGGAAGTGCAGTATGGTATAGCAGAGTATAGTACAGTATGGTATAGCATAGTATAGTACAGTACAGTGTAGTGGAGTATATTACAGTATAGCAGAGTATAGTACAGTATGGTATAGCAGAGTATAGTACAGTATTGTATAGCAGAGTATAGTACAGTATAGTACAGTATAGCAGGTATAGTACAGTGTAGCACAGTATAGTACAGTATGGTATAGCAGAGTATAGTACAGTATGGTATAGCACAGTATAGTACAGTATGGTATAGCAGAGTATGGTACAGTATGGTATAGCAGAGTATAGTACAGTATAACAGAGTATAATACAGTATGGTATAGCAGAGTATAGTACAGTATGATATAGCAGAGTATAGTACAGTATGGTATAGCACAGTATAGTACAGTATGGTATAGCAGAGTATAGTACAGTATGGTATAGCAGTATAGTACAGTATGGTATAGCAGTATAGTACAGTATAACAGAGTATAATACAGTATGGTATAGCAGGGGAAGTGCAGTATGGTATAGCAGGTATATTACAGTGTAGAGTATAGTACAGTACAGTGTAGTGGAGTATATTACAGTGTAGAGTATAGTACAGTATGGTATAGAGTATAGTACAGTATTGTATAGCAGAGTGAAGTACAGTATGGTATAGCAGAGTATAGTACAGTGTAGCACAGTATAGTACAGTATGGTATAGCAGAGTATAGTACAGTATGGTATAGCAAAGTATAGTACAGTATTGTATAGCAGAGTGAAGTACAGTATGGTATAGCAGTATAGTACAGTATGGTAGCAGAGTATATTACAGTGTAGCAGTATAGTACAGTATAGCAGAGTAGTACAGTATGGTATAGCAGAGTATAGTACAGTATGATATAGCAGAGTATGGTACAGTATGGTATAGCAGTATAGTACAGTATAGCAGAGTATAGTACAGTATGGTATAGCAGGGGAAGTGCAGTATGGTATAGCAGAGTATAGTACAGTATGGTATAGCAGAGCATAGTACAGTATAGTACAGTGTAGCAGAGTAAGTACAGTATGGTATAGCAGAGTATAGTACAGTATGGTATAGCAGAGTATAGTACAGTATGGTATAGCAGAGCATAGTACAGTATAGCAGGTATAGTACAGTATGGTATAGCAAAGTATAGTACAGTATGGTATAGCAGAGTATATTACAGTGTAGAGTATAGTACAGTATGGTATAGCAGAGTAGTACAGTATGGTGTAGCAGAGTAAAGTACAGTATGGTATAGCAGAGTATAGTACAGTATGGTGTAGCAGAGTATAGTACAGTATAGCAGAGTATGGTACAGTATGGTATAGCACAGTATAGTACAGTATGGTATAGCAGAGTATAGTACAGTATAACAGAGTATAATACAGTATGGTACAGTATGGTATAGCAGGGGAAGTGCAGTATGGTATAGCAGAGTATAGTACAGTATGGTATAGCAGAGTATAGTACAGTATGGTATAGCAGAGTATATTACAGTGTAGCAGAGTATAGTACAGTATGGTATAGCAGAGTATGTAACAGTAAGGTATAGCAGAGTACAGTACAGTATAGCAGGGTATAGTACAGTATGGTGTAGCGGAGTATAGTACAGTATGGTGTAACGGAGTATAGTACAGTATGGTGTAGCGGAGTATAGTACAGTATGGTGTAGCAGAGTATAGTACAGTATAGTAAATAATCCACTGTCATTTTCAGACCGTATGATTGGGGTTAAAGCGGAGAAAGCTGAGGCCGTGTTACTGATACTCCGATTGTTACAGCAAAACTGTGAGAACAGCAGGAGAGCGGTGGCATGTCTGTGGATCATAACCACCTTCTGCTCCTCAGGTCAGTTCTTTTTCTCCTAATTATAAAATACTCTTACTGTTTTTAACCCCCAAATCTCTAAACACGAGGGCCTTTCTCTTTTTATTCATTCAGAAAGTAATCTCAGAATGTTGAGCCAATCAAAAAACAAGAGGGAGGAGCCTGATTTTCTTCTAATGAATTAACACTCACATTCCCACTGTTATGACTTTTAAATGTATATAAGAAAATTGTCATCACTTTGGTCAGGATTTTTTATGTAAAAAAATGGTCACATCGCAGTGTGTGTGTGTGTGTGTGTGTGTGTGTGTGTGTGTGTGTGTGTGTGTGTGTGTGTGTGTGTGTGTGTGTGTTTAGTTTCCACTGCCACACTGCTGGGAGAGAATAGAGCTCTGGACATTGTATTTAAATTGATTACCCCACCTGCTGCAAAACACACTCGCACGGTGAAGTTAGTACACACACACACACACACACACACACACACACACACACACACACACACACACACACACCATCTGTTGTGAAAAATAGATATACTTTAAAGAAACAAATATATATGTACAGTATATATATATATAATTTCTTTTTGGTTCAGACAGACAGCATATCATCAGTTTACTTAACTGCCTTCTGACTTCTATCACATGGCCTTTTAACACACGCCTTTGTAGTGCAAAAAACAAAAAGATGAAATAATAGCAGAAGTTCTTTTCCTGTTGTGTCTGCAGAAAGTCCCAGCTCTGCCTCTGCCATGTTAATCTGTATTCTATGTGACTCTCAGGACACGCCTCCGTCTCCGTAGTGTTGTGATACCTCATATTCACGTAGCAGCAGCGGTGCTGAGAGAACGTCCTTAGCGACAGGAAATTAATCTACATATCACATTTTGGTTAACATTTTTTGAATAATAAAAGTAAAGTGTATCTGCTAATAATTATATAGAAATAAATCGAAATTAAAAAACGATGCATCGTGATACACGTGCCAACCCGTATCTAATGCACACTTTTTTAAATCCATGCATCACATCGTTAACTTTTATGCACTGATGCACTGATGCAAATCGCTGAATCTAACAATCCCAATATATATAAATATATAAAGATTATTATACATTATATACACATTCCTGTTTTCCACATTCCCACATTCCAATTTTTTATGGTTTTATTTTTCGTATGTAATTTTGCCTTGTTTTTCCCACAGGGCTGCTGTGGACGCCTTTGCCGCTCTCCTCTCCTCCAGTAAGTTGCTGGTGTTCTGAATGCTGTGCGAGATCACGAGCGTTTCATTACAGAGCTGCTTTACTCTCTGGTGCTGCATCAATTAGTGCTGCTGCAGTTAATGGACTTTTAATGAACGATGGGACGATGTTTCCTGTCGCGACGGAATCATTCAGAGCTGTTAGAAACACCTTTTAGGAAGCGTGACAGAAAAGACTCACATGCACCTGCTGACCCATCAGAGGTTTTTGCAGTGAGGGACGTGTCCTGGGAAACGTGTGGCTCAGCACATAACACGTGTAAAAAAGGGTTTCATTAATGTTCATGTTTCTAACTGATATGTGTATATATAGATGTTTTGTGTGTGTGTGTGTGTGTGTGTGTGTGTGTGTGTGTGTTTGTGTGTGTGTTGAGAATATTGTGGATGTTGTGGATGTTGTTGGTTTAGATGTTGTGGATGTTGTGGATGTTTTGATGTTGTAGAAGTTGTTGGT
>NC_060888.1:28001768-28004268 GCF_014805685.1 Silurus meridionalis | reverse complement strand
AATGATGATTATGATGATAATGATTATGGTGATGAGGATGATGATAATGATGATGATGGTGGTGGTGATGATTATGATGATAGTAGTGGTGCTGGTGATGATGATGGTAGTAATGATGATGTTAATGATGGTGGTGATGATAATGATTATGATGATGAAGATGGTGGTGGTGATGATAAAGGTAGTGATGATAATGATGATGATGATGGTGGTGATGATCATGATTATGATGATAGTGGTGATGGTGGTGGTGATGATGATGATGATGATGGTAGTGAATGGTGTTGATGATCATGATTATGATGATAGTGGTGATGATGGTGGTGGTGGTGATGACGATTTTGATGATGATAATGATGATGATGATGGCAGTGATGATGATGATAATGATGGTGGTGATGATCATGATGATAGTGGTGGTGCTGGTGGTGATGATGGTGGTGGTGATAATGATGATTATGATGATAATGATGATGTTGATGATGATGATGGTGGTGATGTGGATAATTATGATGATGATAATGATGATGGTGGTGATGATCATTATTATGACGATAGTGGAGGTGCTGGTGGTGATAATGGTAGTAATGATGATGTTAATGATGGTGGTGATGATCATGATTATGATGATAGTGGTGGTGCTGGTGGTGGTGATGGTGGTGGTGATAATGATGATTATGATGATAATGATGATGTTAATGATGGTGGTGATGATGATGATGGTAGTGATGATGATGATGATGATGATGATGATGGTGGTGATGATTATGATTATGACGATAGTGGAGGTGCTGGTGGTGATGATGGTGGTGGTGATGACGGTGATGATGATAATGATGATGGTGGTGATGATCATGATTATGATGATGGTGGTGGTGATAATGATGATTATGATGATAATGATGATGTTGATGATGATGATGGTGGTGATGATGATAATGATGATGTTGATGATGATGGTGGTGATGATGATGATGGTAGTGATGATGATGATGATGATGATGGTGGTGATGATCATGATTATGACGATAGTGGAGGTGCTGGTGGTGATGATGGTGGTGATGACGATGATGGTGATGATGAGCTTCTTATGTTTTCAAAACTTGATCAATTAGATTGAAAATGTTATTCTCTCTTTATAATGTATTTACTTTTATTTCAATAAAAACACACATTGTTTTGCATCATTTACGATTCAGAAAAAAGTTAATCTTTTTTCTACATAAACAATTAAAAACTTGATTTCCCTCAAGAATATTGTGTTAACGCCAGTATCATAAATTGATTGGAATGAGGAGCAGAGTGTATCATTAATATCTACACTTCTTTATCTCCTCGTCCTGCAGTACCTTCATCAGCCGTCACTGTCACATCCTCGTGCTCAGACTGCAGCTTGCTGAAAGCTTTTAAACAGAACTGGGAAAATTAGACGTCATCTAGGAGGTTTATTTTGGTTGATGCTTATTTAAGTTGATTTAGGGTCATTTTTTTTTTCTTTATATTTATTTTCACTTTTAAGAAAGTCAGTATCCTTAATGTGCATTTACTAAGAAAAAAGAAAAAAGTCTCAGCTCCGCCTCTGTAATCTTTAAACCACTTGTCTTCCAGGATCAGGACCCTGAGCAAGATGTAAACTCAGATAACAACATCAAAGTCCAGGACAATAAAAACCCTGAAACATTCTTGTCTCCATCTTTACCTGGAGAGAAGCAGGAAAAGGCGGAGCTAAAAGGCCAAGATTTCCATCATCACTTTCTAAACTGCTCTGGAAATCAACAGGAAGCTCGTAACACCATGTTGGACAGGCTTTTGGAGAAATACGGTGTCTCGGTTCCTCATCATGATCCTCGGCTTTACAGCTGTGCAGCCGCTCGAACAAAATCCATTGCTGCGTTCTCAATTCTGGCTTTTCCTGATTTCTGGGGTCACCTTCCTCCATCCGAGCCTGAGCCCATGGCTAACAGGAAACCTCACATCCAGAGGTAAGAAGACAAGCTTTCTGATTGGTCAGAAGGTGTTGATTAATTCTCTAGATCAGACTGTAGTGCAGGTTTATATGAATGCGCTCGTTATCGTTAATACGACATCGTTCCCATAGTAATGGTTTATTCACATGGAGGTGTACAGCGGATTCTCCTCTGAAATTAAACAGATGTGTTTGTGTTACATTTAAGTAAGGAGTCTCCAGTGTCAGCTCTCTGTAACAGGAATTGGTATAGATTAGCTCCGCCCACTTTACATAACCAATGTTCATTGGTTTATTACCCGAATCCTGCGATTAGTTTCTCTGTAATATTTCTCTGATTACTGCAGGCCTCTTGGTGAAAAAAAAGAAGTTTCGTACTTTTTTTTCTTTCTAGAACAGCTTTAAATTTCTTCTCTCTCATGTGCGAAGCCCAGATTGGAGCAAAGTGACATTTATTTCAGTCATTTCACACATTATTGTGTTCGCTCCAGGCCGAGATAAAACTCTGTGTGCTATTAGTGTCATTTTATTCCC
>NC_060888.1:27979268-27996768 GCF_014805685.1 Silurus meridionalis | reverse complement strand
AAGCTTCACCCAGCCAAACACACTTCTCTGTCATTCTCTTTTTCTTTTTCTCTCCGTCTCAGCCTGCAACACTCGGGGTGACGAACCCTTTACCTACCGAGACTCCGTGCTGCCACAACAGCGAGGACAGGAAGTGAATCACAGCTAGCTTTATTTATAGTTTTATAGTAACCGCTCGTTCACTCGGTCCTCACATGTGCCTGTAAAACAATTCTGTTAATGTCGACATGGCGATGTTTCTGTTTCTGTAACAGTTACGGAAGGAGTCTCCAGTTCCAGCTGTAACTTTGTAGGTTTTATGCAGCATTACCTATAACTAAAAACGGATAAAAATGATGGCATATCATGCTTAAATAAAGAAAAGGTGAAACTACACTCTGCAGAACAACTGCCATTTTGACGTCAGCCTCCTGTCATCTCGTTTGAGCTGTGATGTATATAATAAGAATAAATTATTTTACAGAATAATTTATCTATTCACAAGGGTGCCACCAGGGGGCGCTGCTGAAACGCGCTAAAAATGCACTCTATGGACAAAAGTATTGGGACACCCGACTTTTATAGCGAAATGTGGAGACACACAATCGTATCGAACGTCTCTGAATGCTGGAGCATGAAATTTCTGCTTCACTTAAACTAGGAGACCCCAAACCTGTTCCAGCATGATGATGCCCCTGCGCACAAAACCAGCACAATGAAGATCTGATTTCCATGGGTTGGAAGATGTGGAAGATCTCCTGCTATAGAGCTCCAACCCTATTGAAGATGATGAATGGGAACTCTGACTGCACCCCAGGAACCTCCTCACCTTCTGACTCACATCAAACTTTACTAACATCCTTGTGGCTAAATGAATCTCCACCGAATCTCTATAAAATTGAGTGGAACATCTTACCAGAAGAGAGGAGCTTATTAAAAAAGGAAAAGGAGAATAAATGTGGAATTGGATGTTTAAAAAGAAGTATTAAGCAATCATGGTGGTCTCTCTCTCTGCTCCGTGTCCGGATATGATCGGAAGGTATGGAAGAGTCGTAACAGACTTTATAATGCTGCACAAACCCAGATAAACACAGCTGGAGGTCAGTGCTGCTCTGAAACACAGCTCGATCTTCACCACTCAGCAGCTCTGATCAATCGTCTCCCTGACCTCTGCTCCATCTCTTTCTCTCCTCCATGTCTTCAACACATTCACTCGATTGTAAAATGCAGGACCTTCACTGGACCTGTCTCTCAGTTATCTTTTTTTTTTTCGGTTCTTTTGTTCAGCGCCAGGATGACGTCTGGAAATCGCTGTGAGACGAGGAGAAGAAAAGACATGGCAGCATGGAGGATAAACAGGAACGTTCATGTACACCGTATTCGTGGTGTTACAAAGCACCGATACTGGAGGCTCCTTCCTTTAGCGTTGCATGAACACCACACACGTTCACGTGAACGAGCTGTTACTATGGAAATGATACATAACAATACACATTCATTTGTTTACACCGGTAGAGTAGAGAACGGATGAAGTTGATGATGATGAATTTTTACCTGAATTTCCACGAGCACTAGTACAGCGAGCACGGAGATCATGATGAGTTTGGTGTGCGATGTGCAGTTTTCTGAACATAATCTTTTCAGCTGAAGCGCTTTAGCTCATGTTTTCCAGCCTGAGTTGTAGAAGCATGTATCAGGTCATCAGAGGGGGGGTGGGGGGTTAGGGGTTTGTTTGGAGGTGACATGAGGGTGGATGAGACTAGAAGCTGCGAGAAAAATAGCAGTCTGATCGTGGTGTTTCTGCAGGGGAGCTCAGCGGCGCGGGTTCCTGCAGGAGCCTGATTGCTGCTCGGGCTTGCTCGGCCATGATGAGGTGTGAGGAGATGTCATAAATCCACTGTGCTCCATTAGATCTCTGCAGCCTTCCCCGATCTCCCCGCTTCCCCTTCAGCATTAAAAGGTCTTCTCTTTCTTTCGGAGAGACTCAAATGTATTCATCAGCACTGTTCCCCTCGAGGTCTGCAGGTCCTTCAGTATCGAGAACACACTGCTTTTTCTCGCACCGTTCTGTGTGAGTGTTTGGGTTATTTTTAAGTAAATAAACAGTACTTAACATACATTATAATTCGAGTAATGAGGGACACTGTGGCCACGCCTCCTTCACTAGGAGTAGCAGATACATAGGCCACACCTCCTTCACCAGGAGTAGCAGATATGTGGGCCACGCCTCCTTCACCAGGAGTAGCAGATAAATAGGCCACGCCTCCTTTACTAGGAGTAGCAGATACTTAGGCCACGCCTCCTTCACCAGGAGTAGCAGATACATATGCCACGCCTCCTTCACTAGGAGTAGCAGATACATATGCCATGCCTCCTTCACTAGAAGTAGCAGATAGGTAGGCCATGCCTCCTTCACTAGGAGTAGCAGATACATATGCCATGCCTCCTTCACTAGGAGTAGCAGATACATAGGCCACGCCTCCTTTACTAGTAGTGTCAGATATGTAGGTCACGCCTCCTTCACTAAAGCTGACAGATATTTAGGCCACACCCCTTAATTGAAATAAACATATATGTAGGCCACGCCTCTCTAACTAGCACTAATGGAAACAGTGGCCACGCCTCCTGCCTTGTTAAACAGGAAGTAGGATCGGTAGATTGTGTATTAAAGTGTGTGTGTTCTCCAGCTGTGAGAAAATGCATTTAAATTAATCCTAAACCCGAGCAGCAGATGAAGTTTATCTGTGGACGTGATGATTTCAGTTTATTGACACCGATCAGCGTTTTCCTTTCAGCAGCTTAAACAGGAAAAGGTTTGAAATAACGTTTTGTTCTGGGAATATTCCCATTCCCACGTCGTCTCCGGAGCGCTGTGTTTTTCCTCCGCGTGTCTTATCGCTCGTGAGCTCGCTGCTTGACCGCGCCTGTAATCACGGCCGGAGATAAAGCCGGAGAAGGAGCTGAAGCGGAGCGCCGGCGTAGCGAGTGTCACAGGAAATTACAGAAACGCAGAGATTACAGGCAGAACTGACAGATACCACACGTTCCAGGACACATTCATTAACTAATGGCACCCTGCTGCTCAGCACTGATAAGCAGCCGTGTAATCTCACAGCCAGAAATGCCACGAGACAATAAAGCTCCAATCTGCTCTCACGCACCGCTCGCTTAATGACGCACAGATACGAGTCACAACCTTCACTGGTTTCCTTTTCCTTCTCTTATTCATCTTCCTCCTCTTCCTCATCCTCTTCATCCTCATCCTCCTTTTCATCCTCCTCCTCTTCCTCATCCTCTTCATCCTCATAATCCTTTTCATCCTCCCCTCTTCCTCCTCCTCTTTATCCTCATACACCTTTTCATCCTCCCCTCTTCCTCATCCTCCCCTCTTCCTCGTCCTTCTTTTCATCCTCCCCTCTTCCTCCTCCTCTTCATCCTCATTCTCCTTTTCATCCTCCCCTCTTCCTTGTCCTCATTTTCATCCTCCCCTCTTCCTCATCTTCCTCCTCTTCATCCTTATCCTCCTTTTCATCCTCCCCTCTTTCTCCTCCTCTTTATCCTCATACTCCTTTTCATCCTCCCCGCTTTCTCGTCCTCCTTTTCAACCTCCCCTCTTCCTCCTTCTCTTCATCCTCCTCTTCTTTTGTCCTCCTTTTCTTCCTCTTACTCATCCTTCTCCTCCTACTCATTCTTCTCTTCTTTCTCTTCCTCCACTTTCTCCTTCTTCTCCACCCTTTTCTCATTATCCTACTTATCCTTCTCTTCTTCCCCATTTTCCTCTCTCTTCTCCTCCTACTTCTCCTCTTACTCATCCCTCTCTTCTTCCTCTTCATCCTCATTATTCTCCTCCTCCTCTTCTCCTCATCTTCCTAATTCTTCTTTTCTTCTTCCTCCTCACCTTCCTTATCCTCCTTATATTCATCCTCCTCCTCTTCTTACTCATCGCTCTCTTCTTCCTCCTTCTCCTAATACTACTCATCCTCTTCCTGCTCCTCCTCCTCATCATTTTTCTCCTCCTCCAGCGTTACATGTGACCGGTATGAATCCCTGACACTGGAGATTGGAGGAATAATTTCTCCTTATTCCTTAGATACTTTTTGTTGCTATAGAAACAACAGCATTATTATAAACCTGAGCTTCTGTCAGAGCTGCTGATGTAGAGAATTAATCAACACCTTCGTCTCTCCCTTCATTCAGAATGCAGGAAAGAAGGTGTGCAGTGGATTAAAAACTGATGAAATATCTGCACTTTAGAGAAAAGTTCAGCAGAAAAGGTCCATGTGAGAACTAAGTTTAAAAAAGAGTTCAGTGTCAACAAAATATTGAAACCGGAAATCGTTATTAAATCTTAGAAATTCCCTGTGCACAAAGCTAGCTCCATGAAGATCTGCTTTCCATGGGTTGGAAGATGTGAAAGATCTGCTTTAGAGCTCAACCCTATTGAACATGATGAATGTGAACACTGACTGCACCCCAGGAACCTCCTCACCTTCTCACTCTTGTGGCTGTATGAATCTCCTCAAATGCCATAAGATCTAGTGGCACATCTTCCTAGAAGAGTGGAGCTTATTATAAGAGGAAATGAAGACTAAATATGGAATGGGATGTTTAAAAAGAAGCACACAGCAGTCTGATGTTCAGGTGTCCACAAACCTCTTTGGTGATATTGTGTATCTTATACAGTATAAAGTATTAAATAAATATTTTACGGAAAGTTTCACTCAACAAATCCTTTATTGTTACAAATCATGCTTTTTGCTTTAATGTAGCAGAAAGTGGATAAAAACCACACATCAGCTTCATGAGCGTCCCTCAGACCCTGTCGGCTCTCTTCGCAATAAAGGAGGCTCTAATCAGCATGTGCTGAAGAACGGATTTGAATAAAATGCAATATATCCGAGTGGAAAATAACGAGGCGTGCAATTATTCAGCACGGGTCTTGGACAGTCTGAAAAATCCACCTCGGTCTCGAAAATAAAAATGTGCAAATGTTCTGAGGAGGAATGTAAATCTGAGGAATGGAACCTGCTCAGGACGACCCTAATGACATTGGCTCGTTGCCTGAGCTCGCTCCGTAACGCTCACTTCAGATCTCATAAAGTGCTTATATACAGCGTTGAGCGCTCAACACGCGAGCCGGCCTCGTGCGAGCTTTAAATCATCGCAGCCGCGGCATTAACACCACTCCTGTTCCACCGCTTTAAACCAAAGTGAAAAATACATTTGAAATGCATTAATGCACAATGCTTTAACTGAACCATTTGGCCAAAAGAAATGAATGTTCACAACACATTTATTTCACTTTGTGTTTCGTTAAATCATATTTACTCACTGATCCATAAATATAATAAATAAAAGTTGATATGTAGCCAAAGGTGTGAGTTTTTAATGTCCCATTCCGCATTTAGTCCTAATGTGCTGTTATAATGAGCTCCACTCTTCAGGGAAGATGTTCCACTAGATTTTGTGGAGATTTGTGAGATTTCGTTCAGCCACAAGGCGTTAGTAAAGTCTAATTGGAAGGTCATGAGTTCAAATCCCAGCACCACCAAGCTGCCACTGCTGGGTCCCTGAGCAAGGCCCTTAACTTTCAATTGCTCAGCTGTATAACTAGATTGTGATTGGCTGGATGGTCAGGTGTGAATATTGGATTGTGATTGGCTGGAAGGAGTTCAGATTTGAATGCTGGATTGTGATTGGCTGGAATGAGTTAAGGTTTGAATGCTGGATTGTAATTGGCTGGAGGAAGGTCAGTTTTGAATGCTGGATTGTAATTGGCTGGAGGGAGTTCAGGTGTGACTGCTGGATTGTAATTGGCTGGAGGGAGTTTAGGTGTGAATGCTGGAATGTAATTGGCTGGAGGGAGTTCAGGTGTGAATGCTGGATTGTGATTGGCTGGAATGAGTTCAGGTGTGAATGCTGGATTGTGATTGGCTGGAATGAGTTCAGGTGTGAATGCTGGATTGTGATTGGCTGGAATGAGTTCAGGTGTGAATGCTGGATTGTGATTGGCTGGAAGAAGTTCAGGTTTGAATGCTGAATTGTGATTGGCTGAAAGTTCAGGTGTGAAATGTGTCTCAATATATTTTCTATGAAATGTGATAATGAATAGGAAGAAAATAAATAAGATAAATAATTAAATAATAAAAAAATACAAATAAAAAAAACTTTATAAATGTAGATTATTTATATGGAATATATCAAAATTGAATTCCACAATATTTTGGTGCTTTTACTCACAAAATAGTTGCAGTCGCCTGATTTAGACTTTCACATAAACGCTGCTTGTTTTTCTGCTGTTTTGTCTCTTTGAATTAAAATCCATCTTCCACACAGACACTGGTTTTTCTTCTGATCTCAGCTATCATCAGACTTTTCTCCCTCATCCTCATTTAGCAAGATTTCTCCGTTCCCTCTGTTGCCCTCAGCTCTCATTAAACACCCGAAGCCGAGTCTCTGTAAAGTGTGTGTGTAAAGTGGGTGTACAGTTAAAAACTATGTGAATCAAGTAGTTGTGTGTTACGATATAACGTGACAGGTTTGACAGTTTTCCTACCGTATTCCCGTATTTATTTTCCGCCGGTGCCATGACCCGGTTCGGCGACTCTGGATGTCTGTTAGATCTGAGAGTTGCATCACATGAAAATGAGCTGGGTTTTGTTTGACAGAGCAGAATTCACAGATATTGTTGGCTTGAGAACTTGTTACTGGAGAATTAATTATTTAGAACTGAGCCAGAAGGAAAAAAATCCTCATATGATCATTACAGTTTTTTTTCCTATATCTGGTTTAAAAGGTTTTTTCCAGCTTGCTGTGGCTTCCTGATAGAAAGAAAATAAAAACACCAGCTAACTGCTAGATAAATATATTTATATGCTTACTATAAACTGAGTGTGCTGTGCTACAGTGTGAGCAATATCTAATCAGCAGGATGTGGAATATACTGTACCTAGCACAGATACAAAAATAAATAATAATAAAAAATAAATAAACACTTTAGAATTCTTGGATACGACTGGTAGAACAACTATGAAAGTGTTAGCTAGGAACTAGGAGTACTATTGAAAGTACAGCTTGTAACTGTGCAATGAGAGAAATTCAACTTTAGACCTTGAAAAACTATGGAAAGTACTGCTAGCAACCACAAGAAAACCCAAACCCTAGGAAAATTATAGCTAGAAACTCAAAGAACTATGAAAAGTACAGCTAGGATCTTGGCGAAAGGGAAGTTCCAGATAGAACTAAAAATTCTAGGGAAGATTCAGTAATGAATAAGACGAATCTGGTTTCCATCTAGGAACTATGAAGAAAAAAGAAAGTAAGCTAGTATCTTTGAAAACTATCGAGATTACAGCTAAGAGCTAGAAGAACTATGCAAGGTACTTCTAGGAACTAAAAGAACTAGGGACATTCTAACTAGGACCTAGAAGAACCAGAGAAAAGGAGAACTTAGTACACACATCTGGACCCACACATCTGTCCTCTGTAGAATGTGGAATAGACATGAATTCCATGTCTGCAGTTATTCATGAATACAGAAACCCTGTGTTGGATATACCTAGATAAAATATGTGAAAGAGTGTGTGTGTGTGTGTGTGTGTGTGTGTGTGTGTGTGTGTGTGTGTGTGTGTGTGAGAGATTGAGCCGAGTCAGTGAGTAATGTGTGAATGACGTCTCATACTGCTGCTTTATAAGTTCTTGGAGTGAAATGTTGATCAGATGAACAGCAGATGAAAGTGCAACGAAGATCTTCAGATTAAACTGTCAGCTCTTATATGATGGATTCACTCCTCGCTACAGATCTCTGAACATACTCAGGTGCCCCCTGGCTGCTCATCAGGGATAAACACACATAAATCACTTTAACTTCTGTAAACCTGCTTTGAGACAATGTCCATTGTGAAAAGTGGTCTAGAAATAAACTTGACTTGAACTTGAACATACTCACGTTTTCCTCTTAATGTTGCTCAGGGTGATATTTCAGGTTCTGCAAAATAAAGAACTTGTAATGGGTAGACACCTCGACCTGAATGTAATGGAATAGCAAAAAAAAAAAAGACCCATTTTATGATGTGATGATATTAGCAAAATCATATTATAAAATCATGATTTTATGATATTAGCATTTCAACATTTCACCAACACAAATCTATTTTGTAGCAGGAGAATCATGGAAATTCCAGCTAGGAACAAGGAGAACTAGGGAAGGTTAAAAAAGAAACTAGGTGAACCAGTAAATTCCAGCTAGGAAATAGGAAAACCAGGAAATTCCAGCTAGGAAATATGAAAACCAGGGAAATTCCACATAGGAACTAGGAGAACCAGTGAAAGTTTGGCAAAAAAAAAAAAACAAGAGAACTTAGGAAGCTAGAACTAGCAACAATGAGAAGTTACAAAACCATATGTCAGATGTAGAAGCAGTACAGAAACTACAGCTAGAAACTGGAAGATATAAATACACCAGAAGTAGGAACTATAGAATCCAAAGTAGGTAGGAACTATTGGAACTAAAGAAACCATTAAAAGGCTCTATAGAAGCTAAAGACACCAGAAGTAGGAACTAATGAAAATAAATGCACTATAAATAGGAACTATTGGAAACTAAAGACACTAAAAGTAGGGAGTTTGGAGCTAAAGACAGTGTAGATGAAGACGGAGATGAGGAACACTGATTATAAAACACAGTAATAAAGTAGCAGATGAATGTTCCTGCTGCTGTAAGTTACGTTCATCATCATGCTGCAGATTTCATGGAGCCTTTAGCTGCTTGTCTGTAACGACTCCCATTAAAACGTTCCCTGCTGAAAAACACCCAAATGATGTCTGAGTTCTGATTGACGGCTTCATTGGCTGCTCAAACTGCACGCGTGTTGTTCGCAAACAGTTCTTTCAAAGAAAAATAACAAAAAAAGCCGAAGCTGTGAAAAACACAGTGAATGATTCATGAGATTTTAGCACTGACGCTGGGGCGAGAAATAAAAGTGCCCCCTGAAGAATTTGGCACAGCTGAACTCATGCATATTTACACAGAAAACACACACACACACACACACACACACACACACACACACACACACACACACACACAGGTGTGTTTTCATTCTCTTTTTTTACAAACAAATGAATGATGTGAGCTGAATTTGTATTAAATAAATCACAGCAATTAAAGCAAAATGGCTAATACCTCACGTGTAGTAGTGCTAACCACTAATGCTAACACGCTTGTTGGATTTAGACCGCCATCTACAAATTTTTTTTAGCAAATGACCCAGGATCCAATTTTAAACAAGAAACTAGTGCGTACTAGCTAAGCTATTAATCCAGCCAGTCATGCTAATCAGATTTAAACAGTTATCTAGCAATGTAATTTATTTAGCAAATGGTAGAGTAGTTTAAGATCAGAATTTTAGCTTATCTAATTTAGCAAATCACAATGCTAGTTACATTTAGACAGCAGACTAGCTCCATTATTTATAAACGTAGCTAGCTGCTGAATAAATTATGAGGCCACTAGATCTAACTAGCATGAGTTTATCAGCTTAGCTACACCACATTTGTGCACCAAATGTACACCACATTTGCTTGAAGAATTGAGTAGCAATAATTATTATCTTAGCTAAGCTTAGCAAACTTTTTTGCTGCCCAATGCTACAAATTAATGTGGTGTACACACCGCTAGTTTTTTTTTATACATTTTAGCTAATGAGTCATGCTAGTTAGATTTATTTAGCAAATGATCAAGTTTAGGGTAAATGTTTGAGCAAAACTAATACGCTAGCTAGCTACAGAGGTAGCTCAGTGGTTTAGAAGTTGCATTTATGAACAAAAGGTTCAAATCCCAAAGCCATCAAACTGCCACTGTTTGGCCCCTGAGTAAGGCACCTGCCCAGGTGTATAAATGAGATCATTGTAAGTCTCAGTAAATGTAAACTAGTGACTAATAATGCTAGTCACATTTAGACAGCTAGCTACATTATACATGTAAAATATTTTAACAATGCTAATTATCTAGCGATTCATAATACAGAAAAACAAATGTCATAAATACTTTGGGATTTGCTGTTAGCTAAGCTAACCGAACAACCGAGTCGTGATCTTGACATTTAGACAGTTAATAGACTAGTGAGTCTTATTGGCCTCTACAATGCTGCCTTTCTTTATTACGAAAGCAGTAAAAAAAATCGAATTATATTTCACAAACATAAACATATAAAATATAAACATATAATAAAAATGAATTTAAAACTAGCATTATTGTTGAAGTAAAAGGTCTTGTACAGTCTGTGTGAGTTATTAGCGAAACGTCTGGGCTGATTAGCGTCTCGCGTCCTGAGCGGAAGAAAAGCCGTCACTCCAAATCAGACACAGTGATTCATCCTCAGCGCCGTTCGCCGAACTGCATCCCTCTTCAATTAGCTCCAACAATAAGAACTCGTTATTGCATTACGCATTTCATATTTCACAGAAACCGTGGAGATCCTTCAGAGCAGTGATGAAGCGCCTGGGGAACTTGCGGCTGGGGAACGTGTTACCAGCAAATTATAGAGGAAGTGAAAACCGGAGCGAGATCACTGCACACTTCCTGGTCTATAATTCATCTGTATCTTTTGGATGTATTGTTGAAGCCAAGGCTGAAATATAGCTGATGTTTCTCTCCACAAAGCGTTTTTGCAATCTCTCAAAGCTTCACACGTTTAAAAAAAACGTCCCATAGGAATGTAATTGAATAGTCAAGAAATGCTAGCTGGTTTCTACCTCTGGTTTCGTTGGTTCTCCTGGCTTTAATTCACCTTGTATTGCTCTGGATCTTCTGATTATGTTCTATAGTTTCTCCTGGTTCTTTCTATATTTTCTCAGGTTCTCATAGTTACTGTCGGTATTTCTTCTGGTTCTCCTGGTCCCTAGATGACAAACTTGTGTGTTCCAACAACATTAATCCAATCCCCCCCTTGATTGTGTATCAGTGCAGTTCCTTCATGTTGAAGAAACTGTAACACAGTCTGGATGTGAGGCCGAATGCTTCTTTATTTCATTCCAGGTGGCAGGAGAGTGAAGAGTGTGTGTGTGTGTGTGTGTGTGTGTGTGTGTGTGTGTGTGTGTGATCAGCCACAATGCTGTTGGCTTTGCGGATGCAGCGTTTGGTGTAAATGTCCATGAAAGAGGGGAGAGAGACTCTGATGATCTTCTCAGTTGTCCTCATAATCCTCTGTAGGGTCTTGTGATCCGAGACGGTGCAGTTCCCAAACCAGGCAGTGATGCAGCTGTTTAGGATGCTCTCAATGGTCCTTCTGTAGAAGGTTGTGATGATGTGTGGTGGAAGCTGTGCCTTCCTCAGCTTTCTCAGGAAGTAGAGACGCTGATGGGCTTTCCTTGTTACGGAGCCGGTGTTGAAGGACCAGGTGAGGTTCTCTGCACAGTGAACACCAAAGTATTTGATGCTCTTCGCGACCTCCACGCAGGAGCCGTTGAGGCAGCAGTGAATTTGTGTCTATCCATCTCTTTTATATATATATATATATATATATATATATATATATATATATATATATATATATTCAGAGAAAGGTTGATGGTTTTACACACATTTTTTCTAAATCCGCACTCCCTCTCTATTTGCTGACTCATCGTTCATGCTGATGAGAGCCACCACGGACGTGTCATCAGCAAACTTAATGATGTGATTAAAGCTGTGCATTGCTACACAGTTGTGGGTCAGCAGAGTGAACAGCAGGGTACTGAGTACACAGCCCTGAGGGGCCCCAGTTTTCAGTGTGGTGGTGTTGGAGATGCTGTTTGTGATCCGGACTGACTGAGGTCTCCCAGTTAAAAAGTCCAGCATCCAGTTTCAGAGAGGTGTTTAGGCCCAACAGGCTCAACTTCTCAATCAGATGCTGAGGAATGATAGTGTTGAATTCTGAAGTGAAGTTTATGAACAGCGTTTGTATGTATGAATCCTTGTGAGCATGCAGAGTCTCAGGTCTTGAGGAGTGCACGCACCTTTCCAGTCATCCACGGTTTCTGTTTGGGGCCTTAGATGATGTTCTTGGAGATGGTGACATCATTATTAGTAGCTTTTAGCCAGGCACTAGCCTTCCTCTTCTTCAAGCACCGCTTTCGATGCCTGATCCTCTGTCTACCGTCCGCAAGCAATGGTGAGGTCTGGAGGCCTGGTCTTTGAAGCAAGTCGAGGTCGCATAGCTTCTCCTACAAAATCATTAATGATGTTGTTGGGGTTATTGTTGTATTTCTGAAGAGTCTTGTTGATGTTACACATGGACACTGGTTGCTCCGATGTCTATATGTTGAGTAAGATGGACTACAACATAAAAATAGCACAAATTTGAATCTGGAGCAGCCGCTGCGGGCAACTGCTGCGCCACCATCTTCGATCGCCCGGGTTGTAATTCCTGGGTTCTTTTAGATGTTTATTTTAGTGAGCTGATTCTTCTTGTTGCTGGGTATAGTTTCATATTAGGAAGGATAAGTACCTAAAGTTGTGGGAAAAAGTGTTGGCCCCCTTCCTGATTTCATATTTCTTTGTAAGTTTTCACACTTTAATGTTTCAGATCATCAAACTAATTTAAATATTAGTAAAAGTGAACACAACATGCAGTTTTCAAATGAAGGTTTTTATTATTAAGGAGAAAACTACATGGACCTGTGTGAAAAAGTGTTTGCCCCCCTGTTAAAACTGTGGTTTATCACACCTGAGTTGAATTTCTCTTGCTACACCCAGGCCTATTTACTGCCACACCTGTCTACCATCAAGAAATCTCTTAAATAGGACCTGCCTGACAAAGTGAAGTAGACCAGAAGATCCTTAAAAGCCAGGATTATGCTAAGAGCCAAAGAAATTCTGATACAAATGAGAAAGAAAGTAATGGAGATCTATTAGTCTGGAAAATGTTATAAAGCCATTTCTAAAGCTTTGGGACTTCACTGAACCATAGTAAACATGTAACATTGGAGAACCTTCCCAGGAGTGACTAGTCGTCCAAAATTACCCCAAGAGCACAGCGACGACTCATCCCAGAGGTCACAAAAGACCCAGCAACAACATCCAAAGAACTGCAGGCCTCACTTGTCTCAGTTAAGGTCAGTGTTCATGACTCTACCATAAGAAAAAAACTCTGCAAAAATGGTCTGCATGTCAGAGTTCCAAGATGAAAACCACTGCTGAGCAAAAAGAACATAAAGACTCATCTCAGTTTTGCCAGAAAACATCTTGATGATCCCAAGGACTTTTGGGAAAATACTCTGTGGACTGATGAGATAAAAGTTGACATCTTTTTGGAAGGTGTGTGTCCCATTACGTCTGGCGTAAAAGTACCACCGCATTTTAGAAAAAGAACATCATCCCAACAGTAAAATATGGTGGTGGTAGTGTGATGGTACCATGAATTTTGCTTTTTACCAAAAAATCCTTAAGGAGAATGTACAGCCATCTGTGCGTGACCTCAAACTGAAGCAAACTTGGGTTCTAGGAACAGGACAATGATCCAAAACACACCCGCAAGTCCACCTCTGAATGGCTGAAGAAAAACAAAATGAAGACTTTGGAGTGGTCTAGTCAAAGTCCTGACCTGAATCCTATTGAGATGCTGTGGCATGACCTTAAAAAGGTGGTTCATGCTTGAAAACACTCCACTGTGGCTGAAGTTATTAAGTTTAGGGGCAAACACTTTTTCACACAGAGCCATGTAGTTTTGGATTTTGTTTTTCCTCAATAATAAAAAGCTTCATTTAAAAACTGCATGTTGTTCACTTGTGTTCTCTTTTACTAATATTTAAATTAGTTTGATGATCTGAAACATTAAAGTGTGAAAACATGCCAAATAAAAAAAGAAATCAGGAAGGGGGGCCAACACTTTTTCACACCACTGTAGCTGTAGCTTTCCTTTCTCTCCAAGTTCCGAGCTGTAGCTTCTCTGCTCCTCCTGGTTCTTGTAGTTCTGATGTCCTTTATCACACAGCAGTAAGCTTTGGTGCTATGTGTACAACAGTAGATTCTGCAGTGTCGCAGTTCCAGGGCCACCAGGTTTAATCCAGGGTGGTCTGTTGTTTCTTCACAGTGCTTCAGTTTCCTCTAGGGGTAAATAACTTCTTCATTCCATTCCTTCCTTCTAAATTCTCCAGGCCTTTATCGGTCTCTCATGGGCACACTCATCTTGCTTATTTCTTAGCATATATTCCATTCTTTGATCTCCTTTCTCGTCCTTCTGTTTTTCATCCATCTCTACTCACTTTTTCTCTGTTTATTCTCATTCCCTTTTGAAGAACTCTTTGTGACAGCAGGTCTGATGGAGCGTTTACTTTCCCCACATGGCTGAGCAGTGCCGCTTCATCACCTGTATGTAAGGGAGATTGAAATTGGTTTTGATTTGAATATTCAGATGTTTGCTTATTCGTCGCTGCTAGGTAAATAATTTATCTGAGGAAGGAGAGGAACTCAGGAGACGCTTTAATATTCCTCGTTTGGCTGGACGGCTTTGGAAAAAATGGAGCGAATATAAGGGTGTGTAGGCAGCAATGCGATTTCCAATAAGCAAGATTGGTTTTGAGAGTCTGAGGCGTGATTTATGCTCGCTTTGTAATGAGTATTCAAATTTTCATTACGTTAATTCAGTTTTATAGAGTCGTACATCATGTCAAATGGTTTTACAGCATGATGAAATATTCAGTTGGCCTTATTACAGCTGGAGTCGAAACATAACTGCACAAGGATATATTGCAGCATGATTTTAGATGTTGAGTTTACGTTAAAAGATGGAAAGCTAATTTAGAGATATGAATGTTTACCAGGATTTTCTAGCAACATCTTCAGTGGAGTCCAAAATGCTTTATAGTTCATTCATTATTGATCAAAACCTTTCACAATTTCAGCTCAATTCTATTCCTAAAAAAACTCCATCAGTCTACAGAAACAGTTCACTTAAACCTTAAGCCATCAACACTAAGCAGGATTTTGCACAGGACTAATGAGCCAAGGCCCCATAGGATTAAGACTTTCCAGGTGTCCAAATCCTGTAGACTGGGACTAATTAACACTCAGGGTTATACAGACTTTAACTAATTAAGACTCTAAAACCTGAAGACTTGGACTAATTAAGATTTTGAGCCGTAAATACTGAGACTCATTAAAATCCTGAGTCCTAAAGACGGGGACTCATTAAGACTCTGAGCCCTAAAACGTAGACTAATTATGCTCCTGAGTCCTAAAAACTGAGACTAATTAAGACCCTATGTTTTAAAAACTGAGACTAATTAAGACTCTAGGCCCTTCGGAGTGAGACTTATCAATAAACTGAGTGCTAAAGACTGACTAATTAAGAGACTAAACCATAAAGGTGGGGACTAATTAGGACTCTAAACCCTAAAAACTGGGACTCATAAAGACTGAATAATTGGACTCTGAGCCCTAAGGACTGGGATGAATTAACACTCATTATGCTGGGGACTGGAATTAATTAGACACTAAACCCTAAATAGTAAGACTAATTAAGTTCAGTTTCAGGTTTATTTCTATAGCATTTTTCACAATTGAAATGGTCTCAAACCAGCTTTACAGAATGTAACAAATATTTGGAATTAAAGTTTTTTAAAGTGTTTATTCCTGATGAAAAGAAAAAAACTCCCTTAGATGTTATGAGGAAGAAACCTGGAGAGAAACCAGACTTAAAATGGGAACTAATCTTTATTAGGGTGATATTAAGAGTGTGATTCTAAATTTTTAAAAGAATAGAAAACACTGGAGAGAGAGAACTAACATGAACATGTTCTCTGCGGACGTCTCGACCACATCATCAGCAAAACCCAGGGGCCAGACGAACACCTTGGAGAAACCCGGGGGGGTGGGGCAAAGAAGTCAGCAAAGATTGGGCGCTTGGGACTCTGGAGCGGAGGGATGCCCTCGGTGGGACTCTGGAGCAGCTTGGGGGCATGCTTAGTAGGGCAGACAGGCATAGAGGTGATCTTGGCAGGTCAGAAGAGCGGGGCGACGTCCCCAGTCAGGCAGGAAGGCTGAGGTTGGGCAGCCCCCACCAGCAGCGCTCAGGGGCCGGAGGGACAGTCGACATAGGAGGTTATTTAAAACCTTTTGGTTTGCCATAGATTGTTCATGACGCACACGAAAATACTCAGTTTTCTGCTGGGGGCTGAGCTTCAACATTCGACTGTTTCGTTTGGGTCCCTGAACTGCTGGTTTGATGCAGAGCAAGCCCTGTGCTTTAATACATCCGCTGGCTCCATCTTCTGGCCAGATTATTCTGTCAGTGAACTCTCAGGAGTTCTGTCAGGAATCTCATGGGACACGACGCAAAGCTAGATTATTCTGTCAGTGATCTTGCGGGTGACTAGGTGAGTGAGGACCCAAATGCAAGATGTCACAGGGGTATTGAGAAAAAAGGCTTTAATATAAGGCAAACTGAGCAAAGGGGCAAAACTAAATCCAAAAACAGTCCAGGGTCAAAACACAGGCAAACAATCCAAAACCAACGAACAGAACTCGAAAGGGCAGAGCAGAAACAAAAACCGAAAAACATTCTAAAGTTCAAAACCAGAAACAAAGCAAAACAGGAACAGGAACAGGAATTCAGAGCAGGCAGGGTGGCAAGAAATATTCCCAGTGACTTTAGGAAGCCGATGAGATAATCAAGCCCAGAGTCTCCGGTGTGCTTAAATACTGGGAGGTGCAGGACAAACACCAAGATGGCCACCGACCCGGAAGTGCGCACTGCGGAACCGGAAGTGTGCGCTGTGTGCCTGGAAGATCCTGACAAGGACTAATTTAAACTATAATTCCTAAAGAATAGGACTAATAAGACACTGAGCCCTAAAGACTAGGACTTATTAGACAGTAGGCCATAAAGACTGAGACTATTTAGACAGTGAGCCATAAAGACTGGGACTACTTAGACTCTGAGTCCTAAAGACTAGGGCTAATTGAGACTCTGAGTCCTAAAGACTAGGACTAAGTAGGACTGAGCCCTAAAGACTGAGACTAATTAAGACTTGAAGGACTGTGAAGTGGAATAATAGACTAACGCCCCCCTGTAACAGGTGTGTGATGGCTGCTGTACTGCAGTGGCTGAGCTGCAGTAGTGAACGATATTAGCTTTGGAGAAACTCTTCCATTCGTTTACTCGAATCTTTTTTATTATTTATTCCTTTCTTCTCTCGGTGTCCAGTGTCTTCAGCGTATTCATTCCTTCTGTTCTCCACCTCTTTATTTTATCTCTCACTGGACTAAACGCTGTTTATGTTGCTTGTGTAGTCTGCAGAGGGCAGCGAGTCGCTAACCTCATTAAAGCACACGACAAAAACCAATTCACCCCTTAAACTGCAGGTCTCCGAGTCAATTCAACTGCTGAACTACATAAAAACGGTGTGTGTGTGTGTGTGTGTGTGTGTGTGTGTGTGTGTGTGTGTGTGTGTGTGTGAAGATGAGTCCCACTCTTCTGCCATGGAATGAACCATGAGAATCCACAACATTACTGATGTGCTTGAGGCAGAAAGTCTTTCT
>NC_060888.1:27969268-27976768 GCF_014805685.1 Silurus meridionalis | reverse complement strand
TAACAACCACTGTAACAAGCACCACCATAACAAACACAACCACCACTATAACAACCACCACAAACACCATACCAACCACAACAACAACCACAACAGCCACCACTGCAGACATTACAACCACAACAGCCACAACAAAACCACCAACTATAACAACCATGATAATGACAAAGACCAGCACCAACACAACCATAAACACTGTAGCACAAATACAACAAACAAACACTATACATCAAATATAACACCAATTACAAAAATCACTTACATAACCAACAAACACAACCACTAAGGCCACATTTACTACCGAGGTAATGACAAAGACCATCAGCATGACAACAACTTTTTCAGTAACAAAACTATAAGTGAATCCAACGCACTTATATAAATAAAACATTACAGCATTAACAAGCACAGCAAGTACACCCAGTAACAAGAACGATCACCAACAGCAACAATCATAACAACCACAACAATACAACAACAAATACAAACCACAACAACCCCACTCACCATATCAACAAAAACAACTACAACAACAATTACAAACCACAACAACATCAACATCCACTCAACATAGCAATTACAACAAAACACTCAACCACCATAAAACCATAACAAATGCAACAACAATAGCAGCATCTGCAAAAGACACTGTAACGGCATCCCTGCAACATTTGCTACCATATTAATCTTACATAGATCAACATTTCCCAAAGCAACAACCAGAATGACAACCACGTCAGCACAAACCACTGCTCTAACAACTTTAACAACACAATCAATCACACACAATTCATTAGCACTGACAGCTACAACAATAAAACGACATCAAGTGACTACAATATCAATCATTATAGAAAACTGCACTTACAACCAGAACTACAACCAGAACTGCAACCAAAGCAACAACCTAAACAACAACCTGGACTGCAACCAAAGCAACAACCAGAACAACAACCTCAACTGCTACCAGAACAACAACCTGAACAACAACCTGGACTGCTACCAGAACAACAACCAGAACAACAACTTCAACAACAACCAGAACTACAACCATAACAACAACCATTACACTGCATATCGATAGCAACCCGGTGCTGTTAGCTAGGTAACATGAGCTGGTAGCAGATATGTGAAAGATTTCAGGTGACTTTTTCCGGCTGTTGTTTCTCAACAAAAAAGACCAGCTTATTGTTCGACCAATCAGGAAAGAGGAATGTGAATGTGTGTTTAAGTCTTAAACTCCTTCATCACTTCGTATCTTCTTTATTCACCACCATGTTGTCGACGCTACAGGCAAAGAGAAACAGAGGTTCAGGAGTGACAGCCATTGGGTGAAGCTCAGCAGATGTTCCTGCTGCTTAGTTGTGGATGATTTATGAGATGCTGCTACAGGAACTGGTGATGTCTGTGATGTAAGAGCTTCTCTAAGATGTCAGATGAAAAATGATGGATGAGAAACCTCAGAGAGGGAAATGGCGCTGCTGCTTCTTTGGTGGTGCCGCTGGTGATGTTGCACTCAGATTAGTTTCTGGTGTTCATAAGCTCTGCTTCTGAGAAAGATAAAAGACACCAAGCGAGAACTTTTGATGATTGGGGAATTTGACATCACAACCTTCACCTCTGAAGAACTTTGCAAACAGAAAGAGTGTAATCAAATAAAGTAGATTCCTTTTTTTCCCCCAGACGATCGCTAAGACTCTGGACAGGATCGCTCCAGCGTTCTCCTTCAACAGCTGTAACTTCCTGGTGGAGAAGTCACGAGCTTCGACAGCTCGTGTGGTGGTATGGAGGGAGATGGGGGTTTTACGCAGCTACACTATGGAGAGCACCTACAACGGCTGCAATCAGGGCATCTACAAGGTCAGTCAGCAGCACGCTAATCTGGTGTCAAGTCTTACATCATTTCATTTCCTTCTTCTTCTTCTTCTTATTTATTTTAGGTTTTAATGAATATAAAATAACACGTCTAAAGAAAAAATTTAAATTTAATCTGTTTATTTAATGTACAGGGCAATAAAAATAGGGGTTTAATATTTAAATAAATAAAAAGGAACCAATTTGGGAAAAACATCAATAAGAAAATAAAACTTATTTTTTTTTATATTTATATTTTATTTATAAAAAACAAGTTTATGTTTTTTTTTATTGGTTCATTTGCAACAAAAATCAAACCATGGTAATTAAATGTTTCCCAAATTTGGACTGTTAAAAATGTGGGAAAGTAAAAAAATAAAAATAAAAACAAAAGAGTGATGACTGAGCAACAGAGAAGAGAGACGGCAGACGGCAGTAAGATTTGGAAAAAAGACTTTGCTCATTTTTTTGTAAAAAAAAAAAAATAAAAATAAAAATCGACATTTTATTAACATTATTAAGTGAAAGTGAAGTCTGTGCTTTATAGCGAAATTCAATTTGTAAAATAAAATATATATATAGTTTTTTTAGATTCTTTCTTCTTTTTTTCTTTCTTTCTTTTTTTCATTTTTTACACTTTAAAAGCCAGAAATAATTAACAGAAGTCTCTACTCTATAAACGTTAGACACTTCTACAGTAAACTGGAGTCATTCGCTCGTTTGTTCGGCAAATCAGCAATAAAACTCAAATCTGCCTGTTTTTAGGTTCATTTTCTTTCCTCCTGCCGCAAGTCTTTCAGCATCGCTAACCCACTTTCATCTCAAACACAACCCTTGTCATTTCCCTCTGAGCTCTGTTCCTCCTGCCCTTCCCACAATCCTCCTCTTCTTCTTCTTCTTCTTCTCTATCGCTGCTGAGTTCCTCCCCTGGCAGTTCATTACCTTCTGCTGTCGCTAATGCCTTAATCATTTATTATCCTGCTTATTTAGCCACCTGTGGTTTGCTAATCATCGCCCCAAATCCTCTCTGTAGTGTCTCCTGGCCTTCACCTTCATTACCACAAGCCTTCTCAGTGCTGCTTCAAGGCTCTGGTTCTTATTTAAGGATTTTAAATGTACATGTTCCTGGTTGGGGTTTTAAGAAAACTGCAGATTTCAGCAAAATTCAATGTAAGAAATCAAACACTAAATGATCCTCATAAAACTTTTCCCTAATCTGCGTTTTCCAGTTTAAATGCATCAAGACTGAAGTGCACAGAATACTGACGTTTAAAGAATACTGACGTTTAGGGAATACTGACGTTTAGGGAATACTGACGTTTAGGAAATACTGACGTTTAAGGAATACTGACATTTAGGGAATACTGCCGTTTAAGGAATACTGACATTTAGGGAATACTGATGTTTAAAGAATACTGACGTTTAAGGAATATTGACATTTAGGGAATACTGACGTTTAGGGAATACTGACGTTTAGGGAATACTGACGTTTAAAGAATACTGACGTTTAAGGAATACTGACATTTAGGGAATACTGATGTTTAAAGAATACTGACGTTTAAGGAATACTGACATTTAGGGAATACTGACGTTTAGAGAACACTGACATTTAAAGAATACTGAAGGTTAGGGAATACTGACGTTTAGGGAATACTGACGTTTAAGGAATACTGACGTTTAAGGAATACTGACGTTTAGGGAATACTGACGTTTAAGGAATACTGACGTTTAGGGAATCCTGATGTTTAAAGAGTACTGACGTTCAAGGAATACTGACGTTTGAAGAATACTGACGTTTAGAGAATACTGACATTTAAAGAATACTGAAGGTTAGGGAATACTGACGTTTAGTGAATACTGACGTTTAGGGAATACTGATGTTTAGGGTATACTGACGTTTAGGGAATACTGATGTTTAGGGTATACTGACGTTTAGGGAATACTGATGTTTAAAGAGTACTGACGTTCAAGGAATACTGACGTTTGAAGAATACTGACATTTGAAGAATACTGACGTTTAGGGAATACTGACGTTTCCAGGTTCAGTCTGAACACGTGAGCAGTGAGAGGAATTGCTGGCCTGTTGTCCTGTTCTTCTGAAGAACATCCAATGTCACACAGTGGCAATAAAACGCACTGAGATTAATACGCTTCACTTTAATCAATTCACAAACATCTAATAAACGTCTCGGCCACGTGACCTGGAACGCTGCCGTCATCAGTCCTTTTTAAAGCCCCATTCAGTTTTCTAAAATTGGATCAGCTATAATTCTATTTGCTGTGACAAAACAAGATGAACTGATCTATAATCGGCCTCTGAGACACAGCAGGATCCAGGCGAGGGTCAGATGTTAACTGCTAAATGCTAATCAGTATGACTAGCGGAGGAAGAAGAACGCTGTTTTCTGGATGAACGCCTTTAATTACATCACTCATGGGAATGTTTATAAATCCCTTTTGAAAACTTCTGGAATTTACACTGAGACGCATTAAATAATAGACATGCGATACTGTTTACTTACATTTAATCTGTTAACTTATTAATTTATTTCAGCTCCATGAATCTTTACTGAGTGTAACATCAGACTGGTCTATCCCTGTATCAGATTTCTGATCCACAGTGTTTTTATGGGAATCAGATCAGGAGTAACAGGTTCTGCTCTGACACTGGAGACTCCTTCCATAAATGTAAACAAATGGCCCATAAACAGGGCGGAGCTTGTGCTGTACATGAACCTGAGAACACGCCGTTGCTATGGAAATGATAAGTTAATTGCTGCTATAGCATCAACTCCTCTTGATTCATGAATATTAATCAGCAGTGGGTGTGGCCTGAGTAAAAACTGTCAACTTTCAGAGACCAATAAATAAAATTAGATAAACAAATATTAAGATAAACAAATAAAAAACATAATAAGGACATGTTGAGGTAAAAAAAAAAAAAAAACCTGAGTTAAAGCAACACAAATACGATAAAAATTACTTTAAGGAATAATGAGATAGAAAAAAGATAAAAGTGTTAAATACAGAAATGTTAGAAATAATGAGATTATTTACTAGACAAATACAATAAACAAAATAAACAAATAATGAAATTCAATATTATTTAAACAAATAAAAATGAAATAATAAAATACATTCATTATAATATTAATGAACTGATAAAAAGAGTAAATAAATAATAAAAAGAGAAAAGTTTTGTGGAGTTTGTTCTCAGGACTGGAGGTAGAAAGTTGTGATTAAAGCTCGTAAAGCACAAACCGAGGTCTGATCAGGTAACGGATATCCTCACACTTCTAATCTCTTCTCCTCACATGTGCAAGTTTAAACCAAGAAATACATTTCCTCCTTTTTTTCCTCTCAGCATAATCAAGTATCTTCTTTAAGGATTAAGGACAAACAGCTATCTTAATGAAATCAGCTCGAGTGCTTTAACTCGCTGAAGCTCTGCCTCGTGATGAAGATGTGTTTCTGCAGATTCTCTCACAACCTTCAATAAAACACCTGAAGAACATCAACATGCTCTCAGCTCTCGTTCACTTCTCCATCCTCATCAAAAAAGAGGACACAGTTTATATACAGATACCTGAGCATCATTCCACTTTATTCTCCATTTACTGTTACAATAAGCTTCACTATTCTGGGATTTTGGAGTTTATTTATGGAGATTTGCGAAGATTCAATGCATCCAAACACGTCCTACTCAATTGTGCCTGTAACTTTGTGGTATCTGTTTGAGGAGGAACCACATCTGGCTGGAAAAGGCAGGTGTCCCAATACATTTGGTCAAATACATAGTTAAAAAGAAGCAAAAGTGCTCATACACACCTCCAAATTTAATAAGAGCTGATGTGTGTGTGTGTGTGTGTGTGTGTGTGTGTGTGTGTGTGTGTGTGTGTGTGTGTGTGTGTCTGCATGCCTTTTCGTCTTTGAGGTGTTTTTTCAGATTGAGTGCGACTGAACACTTCAAACAGCTCAAATCCTCCATAAATAATTTGTGAAGGTTCACAAACACACGTCCCACATTACCCAGCATGCACCTGTGCAATTACACATTTACCAGGAATATACTGTATGTATTATATATATATATATTTTTTTATTAATTTATTTTTTTGCTCAAAAAGCAAAGGAATAAAAAAGTGATGATTTTCTGGCACAAAATAAAAAATAGAGGATAAAAAATGTTAAAACTTAATACTTAAAAGTATTATTTATTTATTTGATATTTTGTGTATATATATATATATATATATTTTATGTATTATTTTTTTTAATATTGTAGATTTTTGTTATACAGTAACTGTTGTTTGAACATAAAAATACAATCAAAAGAAATACATTCGGAAATTCGGGCACAGTTTCTAAATAAACTGGAGCTGCTTCCTATGCCGTCTGTAAACAACCAACCAACAAACAAACAAACAAACAAACAAACAAACAAACAAACAAATAATTCAATAAATACATTTGGACCAAATTCTATTTCTACTACTTAATAAACAAACGTCAATATGTGTTACGTATATTTATCTAATGTAATAAACACCCAATTAAATAAACTGAGATTTTTTTTGGAATCGTTTTTAAATAAACATGAGCTGCTTTTTAGGTAATTTACAAATAAATAAGTAAATCAAATAACTTTACTCATTTAAATAAACAAACCGATATACATTTTTCATGATGTTTACTTACATCATTTTTAAGTATATGTCAAATAAATAACAACAAACAAACTAACAAAAAATGAATAAATCAATTAATTAATGAATGAAAGAAAGTAATCGTTATGAAATGTTCGATTCAGACTCATTTGCTGTTTTTATTTGATTTGATTATAAATATATTTTGTTCCTCTGCAGCTCATGCAGCTGTTTGATATTTCAGCGTGTCAGAGATCATCAGTGTTTTTATGAAGTGATGTTTACACACGTGTGTCGGTGTGTTTCAACTCTGTGATATTTACGGCTTGAATGTCAGCAGCAGCCATTACACACACACACACACACACACACACACACACACACACACACACACACACACACACACACACACACACACACAAATACAGTATGTGATGACCAAATTGGCCTCCATTTAGTAAGACTGTGGTTATAAATCCGATCTAATTATCTCTAAATCTCGGAGTCTAATCACACACTGTTCTACACACTATTCCAACTCGGATTTTAACGATCAGCAGTTTAACATTTTATAAATTTTTTTAAATCAAAAGAGTTGTTTTTATTTATTTACATTTATGGTATTTGGCAGATGCACTTATTCAGGGGAAATTACGTTTATTTAATTTATTCACGACCCCTTTGCACGTAGACAAGAACATAAGCCACGCCCCCTTCAAGCATAGACGTGAACACGCCAAATAAAGTGTGAATGAAGACCAGCAGGCCGCAGCTCAGGTCACAATCGCAGGCCTTCATCATCACCATGGAAACGCAGATTCTCCACCCTCTTTCTGTTTTCACCGCTTTAAAAGCCTCCAGCAGTTACGGACAAAATCAAAACATTTATTTAATTTCAGCATTGTGTCATTAAATCGTAAGAAATAAATCACATATTTGATTTCCAACATCTTCACCACTGAGTTACTGCTTCCAAAATATAATAATAATAATAATAATA
>NC_060888.1:27959268-27964268 GCF_014805685.1 Silurus meridionalis | reverse complement strand
TGTCTGTCTGTCTTTCTGTCTGTCTGTCTGTATTTCACTTCCATTTCACTGTCATGCTGATCCACACCAAACCGAGCCACAGCAATGAACTACACCACACCAAACTACACCACACCAAACTGCACCATATTAAATCACACCGTCAATCAACCACACCAAATGGCACCATAATAAAGTACACACCAAATTACAACACACTACACTAAGCCACACCACACCAAACTGCATTATGCCAAACTACACTACAACAAACTGCATTATCGAAAACTACACCACAGCACAGCAAACTATATTATACCAAACTACACAACTCCAAACTACACACCACACCAAATTACACAAGCTACACGATACCAATCTACACCACACCAAACTATAATACATCCAACTACACCATTCCAAACACAACAAACTACACATCACACCAAACTTCACCATACCTAACTACACCACACTAAACCACACAACACTAAACTGCACCACACCAAACTACATCAGACCAACCTGAACCACACCAAACTACATCACACTAAACTACATAACAACAAACTACACCACATGACCTACACTACCACAAACTACATCACATCAAACTACACAATACCAAAATATAGCACACTAAACTGTGCCATACCAAACTTTACCACATCAAATCACAACACACCAAACAATGCCACGCCAAACTACACCTTTCCGAGCCACGCCATACCAAATTACACCACACGCACCAAACTACACCACACCAAACTACATAACAAGCTATATCACACCAGCCTACACCACACCAAACTACACCACACCAAACTACATTACACCAACCGACACCACACCAAACTACACTACAACAACCTACACCACAACAAACTGCATTATAACAAAACTACACAACAGCAAACTTCATCACTCCCATTCCAAACTACACAATTCCAAACCACATCAAACTACACCAGACCAAACTACATTTGTGGCGGTTCAGTAGGAAACTTTTAGAGTTTTAATCTCGAGCTCTGAAACTGCTACTGATAAATTATGCAAAGTAAAACTCACTAATCTGAATATGCAAATCAGGGCACGCATATTATTGAGTGCATAACTGCAGTTTGTATTATGCGCCATGTTTAGATCACTAAGTTTAAAATACCAACAAAAAATGTTAGGTATTTAACACTAATTTAGTTGATTTATTATTAAATTGTATTTTATTGTATATAGTTTGTATTGTTTATTCTGAAACTGTTACCTTTTGTTGGTTTCTATTTAAATGTGATTGTTCACATTGTTTCTACAGTTTATTGTACATCATTAATTCGAGTTGTTCATCGTCATGGTTTTTGACCTCCAACATTTTTTTCTTCACAGCTGCTTCGAGGACGACGAGCCGGCGTGTCCCGAGAACATCGAGTACTCGTCCTCCAGCCAGAGCTACAGCACCAATGAGCTAAACGAGGAGACTGATGCTCTGGGCTCGGATGAGGATGAAGATGAGGATGAGGACGCTGAAGGACACGGCAGGAAAACCCAGGCCAAGAAGTCGCCTCAGTTTCCTCACGCCTGCTGTCAGGATTCCCACGAGACTCTAAACCTCAAGAGCAGCAGCAAGATCAACATCAGCATGAGCAACACGTACCTGAGCTAGACGACTAGACAAGTAGCTAACAAGCAAATATTATTATATACTATATACATGGTATGGCCAAAAGTATTGGGACACCTGCCAAATCCATGAAGATCTGCTTTAAATGGGTTGGAGTGGAAGACCCCCTGCTATAGAGCTTCAACACTATTGAACATAGATGAATGTGAACGCTGACTGCACCCAGGCCTCCTCACCTTCTCACCTCCATCAGTACCTGACTGTAGCTGAATGAATCTCCACAAAATCTGGTGGAACATCTTCCCAGAAGAGTGGAGCTCATTATAACAGTAAATGGAGACTAAATGTGGAATGAGATGGTCAAGAAGAAGCACATAGCAATCTTGTGGTCAGGTGTCTACAAACTTTTGGCCGTACAGTGTAGCCAGTGTAGCTTATGCAGTGCTTAAAACTTCTATAGGTGTAAATCTTTGAGGTAAAGGCAACCGAGTGATCTGTAGCATTAGCGTTAACGTTGCTAACTTGAACACATGCGCACAAGTTCTTTATGTCAATCAATGTAAAGAAAAAAATGAAGAAGGAAAATTTCACTGATGTTCCTGCTGGAAAATACAAGCAGCAACTTGGTGGTAAATTCCGAAGTCAATCACAATAACGACTAAAAGTCAAAGCGATCGCAAAAAACAAACAAACAAAAAACCCACAAGAATCTCCTATTAATTCATTTGATCTGTTTATCTCAATTAGCTAGCGGGATCAAGTCTCCGCCCACATGCGCTTCCAAACGACGTTATAATGTCAAGATTTTGGGGGGCAATTAATGGAGTGGATCCATAAAATACAATTTTAAATAAAATGATAAAAAATAGACTGATATTAGTTAATTAATTAATTGATATTTATAAAAATGTATTGTTGCTTGGGTTTCTGAAGGTGACATTGATTTTAATTGTTTTATTTGATGAACAGGTGATGAATTAATGCAACATCAGCACTTTTTTAAAACGAAGGTCATGAATTTATTATGAAGGTTTTGCACGTTTTTTGTGTGTGTAGTTTTTAACGTTTTAATTAAACAAATTGTAAATAACTTTTATTTGGTGTTTTGTTTGCACGTGTCATGTGACGCGTGGCTGCACGAGAGCGGCGGTGTTGCGTAAGAACGTTTTATACTGTATACCGGTCAGGGGACTGGATAACAACCGCAAGAAACCAAACAGGAAATGAGAAACGTGTTACTTTCAAATGCGGCGCAGACACAGGCGTGTTAATACACACGTACCAACACCAAAGGTCGTGCGGTTCCTCAAGTGCACGCCCAACTTTTATTTGGATTAGGGATGCCAGATCAGTGTTTAATACACACAGTGTGTTTATTTCCTCTAGAAAAAAAAAAAATGTTTTTATTATGTGTTTACAGAACAAACAAACTGAGATACAACTTTACAGTTATATAAAACATCTCTGGATTTAGGAGCATGTTTATTCTTTCACCGAACCTGTTCCAGCATGACACTGCTCCTGTGCACAAAGCAGCTCCATGAAGACCTGATTTCCATGGGTTGGAGTGAAGGATCACCTGCAGTAGAGCCCCAACCCTATTGGGATTAATGTGAACGCTGACTGCACCCAGGCCTCCTCACCTTCTCACCTCCATCAGTACCTGACTGTAGCTGAATGAATCTCCACAAAATCTGGTGGAACATCTTCCAAGAAGAGTGGAGCTCATTATAACAGTAAAGAAGAAGCACATAGCAATCTTGTGGTCAGGTGTCTACAAACTTTTGGCCGTACAGTGTAGCCAGTGTAGCTTATGCAGTGCTTAAAACTTCTATAGGTGTAAATCTTTGAGGTAAAGGCAACCGAGTGATCTGTAGCATTAGCGTTAACGTTGCTAACTTGAACACATGCGCACAAGTTCTTTATGTCAATCGATGTAAAGAAAAAAATGAAGAAGGAAAATTTCACTGATGTTCCTGCTGGAAAATACAAGCAGCAACTTGGTGGTAAATTCCGAAGTCAATCACAATAACGACTAAAAGTCAAAGCGATCGCAAAAAACAAACAAACAAAAAACCCACAAGAATCTCCTATTAATTCATTTGATCTGTTTATCTCAATTAGCTAGCGGGATCAAGTCTCCGCCCACATGCGCTTCCAAACGACGTTATAATGTCAAGATTTTGGGGGGCAATTAATGGAGTGGATCCATAAAATACAATTTTAAATAAAATGATAAAAAATAGACTGATATTAGTTAATTAATTAATTGATATTTATAAAAATGTATTGTTGCTTGGGTTTCTGAAGGTGACATTGATTTTAATTGTTTTATTTGATGAACAGGTGATGAATTAATGCAACATCAGCACTTTTTTAAAACGAAGGTCATGAATTTATTATGAAGGTTTTGCACGTTTTTTTGTGTGTGTAGTTTTTAACGTTTTAATTAAACAAATTGTAAATAACTTTTATTTGGTGTTTTGTTTGCACGTGTCATGTGACGCGTGGCTGCACGAGAGCGGCGGTGTTGCGTAAGAACGTTTTATACTGTATACCGGTCAGGGGACTGGATAACAACCGCAAGAAACCAAACAGGAAATGAGAAACGTGTTACTTTCAAATGCGAAGCGCAGACACAGGCGTGTTAATACACACACGTACCAACACCAAAGGTCGTGCGGTTCCTCAAGTGCACGCCCAACTTTTATTTGGATTAGGGATGCCAGATCAGTGTTTAATACACACAGTGTGTTTATTTCCTCTAGAAAAAAAAAAAATGTTTTTATTATGTGTTTACAGAACAAACAAACTGAGATACAACTTTACAGTTATATAAAACATCTCTGGATTTAGGAGCATGTTTATTCTTTCACCCGAACCTGTTCCAGCATGACACTGCTCCTGTGCACAAAGCAGCTCCATGAAGACCTGATTTCCATGGGTTGGAGTGAAGGATCACCTGCAGTAGAGCCCCAACCCTATTGGGATTAATGTGAACGCTGACTGCACCTTATTAATGAATTAATTTTGCGTTGAATAAATCAGATTAGACCCGTTCGATTTTCATTTTAAATGCCAGACGCTTTAAGCTTTTTTTTTCTCAGAGTGAAGATGATTATGAGATGCGTGACATTTCATTCGGTTCTGGGAAGAAATGAGAAACTTTATAACATAATAAACCTGCAAATGAAAAGCTTTAGGGACTTTTGGAAGCCTGTAGCGTGAGATTATTATTGAATAATCATTTTTTTTAAAACACGACTGAAATACAGGTGAAAGATATAAATATTAAAAAATCCCTTAAGCCCTAAAAAACTAAAAATAATGAATAATAATTATAAAATAAGTGGAGAATCATCACTCATCATTAATCATCACAGCCAATCACAGTCCTGAACTCCTT
>NC_060888.1:27889268-27941768 GCF_014805685.1 Silurus meridionalis | reverse complement strand
CACCAGTACCCTGTTGTTAATGATACCTGTGGTGGTTGTTGGTAACCCGGGCCTCGACCGATCCGCTATGAAATTCTGGTTCCTGATCTGTATATTAGATTTGGCAGATGTTTTACTCTGGATGTCGTTCATAACACAAACCTCAACATTAATCCGCGGTTGAGGCACTGAGAGTCACCTGACCTGAGTAACACTAATGACTGGGTTACATTCGCTTCTACTTGCTAGTTTAATTTCCATGCTGTTGGAATAAGATTCCACACACTAGGTTAGCTTCCAACTGATGGATTACCTCCTAGTTGCTAGATTAATTCTCCATGTTAGATTAGCTTCTACATGCCAGGTTAGTGTCCAATTGATAGATTACCTTCCAATAGCTAGATTAGCCTCAAATTGTTAGATTAGCTTTGCATAGCTAGTACGGTTTTGAATTGATTGATTAGCTTCCGTCCACCAGATTAGCTTCAAATTGTATCTCCTCACTTTCCTGCTGAGGATGAGGGTTTATCTCCAGTGCTCACTTCTGTCCTGGATTCTTTTTTTCTTTCTTTTATCCTGGCCTAGTTCTTTAGTCAACAGGAGGTCATGGAGAACAAAAGACAGACTGAGATGGAAAAATGTTCAGTATCTGTAAAATCTTAGAAATGTTTCTTTAGAACATTTATGAAGAACTAGATATTTATTTATATTTAATCAAAATAATGATAACAATTCTACAGTTTAATTGAAGTTTATTTATTTATTTATTTGAAATAGTAATATTATTATTTTGTAGTAAAATTATATTTCCCAGACAGCAGTAGAAGTAAAACCCCAGTGAATTGAAAACGTTTGTGATTGAAAATTCTTCTGCACGTCTGCTTCAGCTGAAATCTATCTATCGATAAGGATGATCTTGGTGTCTGTGGCGTCCGATAAAGCGTCTCTGTGTGGAGGTATCAGGTGATGACCTCATCCACCCGCAGCTGGTGACATCATGACAGAAGCTCTTAGTCAAGATAAAGATCTGATTTGTCCTCATAAAACTTTCAGGGCTTCAGCTGTTCCTCGGCCATGAGTGGGGGAAAAAACACTGAGATCAGATGGAATCAGACCTGAGAGGGAGAAGAACGAGGTGAGGGAAAAAAACGTAGTGAGGGAGTAGAATGAAGTGAAGAAGAATGAGGTGAGGGAGAAGAACATAGTGAACAAGGTGAGGGAGAGGAACATAGTGAGGAAGAAGAATGCAGTGAGGGTGAAGAACAAGGTAAAGGAGAAGAACATAGGAAGAATAACAGAGTAAAGAAGATGAACGAGGTGATGGAGAGGAACGTAGTGAGACAGAAGAAAACAGTGAGGAAGAAGAATGTAGTGAAGGGGAAGAATGTAGTGAAGGGGAAGAATGTAGTGAAGGAGTAAAATGTAGTGAAAGGGAAGAACGAGGTGAACAGAAATGTAGAGAAACTATTTTTTTTTTTATAATTAATGTTTTATCTGCTCTCCCTCTTTCTTTTTCTCTCTGCAGCAAGACCATAAGCATGATCTTCTCCTCCACTGATCACACGTTCCACATTACCACATCCATATATTCAAATATAATCTGACTATAAAGTATGAAAAAAATAAATAAATAAAAATATGCTGGTATAATAATTTAAAAGTGTAAAGGTCTAAAGTGACGCTGTGCTCGTCCAGTCCAGAGTTGAAGTTCCACTAGTGTAAAAAATGCAAAGAATAGTGAATAATTGTAAATAATAATTGTGCAGTGAAGGAAGTGAGACAGAGAGAGAATTCCAGGTATTAGTTCATGGGTGTTTCAGTTCAGCATTAAATACAATCATCCCTCAGCACCTGATAGAGAAGCTGAGCCTACTGGGCCTGAACACCTCCCTCTGTAACTGGATCCTGGCTGGGAGACCTCAATCAGTCCAGATCGGGAACAGCATCTCCAGTACCACCACACTGAGCACTGGGCCCCTCAGGGCTGTGTGCTCAGCCCACTGCTGTTCACTCTGCCGACTCATGACTGTGTAGCAATGCACAACTCGAACCACATCATCAAGTTTACCAAAGACACGACAAGATAAGAAGACAAGATTGTTTTCCTGGCACCATCTCTCCAGGTTTTTAATCTCCTGTAGGCCGTCTCGTCGTTGTTGGAGATCAGGCCTACCATTACAGTGTCATCAGCAAACTTGATGGTGGTGGAGTTGGAAGTGGCCACAGTCTCAACCCTGAGGAGATCCAGTGCTCCAGTACTTCTACTCAAACTTACACACTTTAAACACACACACCCCAAACACACACATTCTAAACACACTCTATTCTTGTTTCCTCACTACACTGTTCCACATGATGATATTTTGTTTGGTTTTTGTCTCCTTAGCAGCCTGCTGTTACACAAACACTGTATCTAGAGGATCATTCTGGGATTATTCAGATATTATTCTGGGATTATTCAGATTTTATTCTGGGATTATTTCTCAGTTAGCATGTGTGGATACTTACAGAGGACAGTCATCAGGTTGGAATAAATACACCGAAAAACACTGACTCTTTACTAGAAATTTGGATTGATCACATTAAGGAAAAAAATAATTCTGGGATTATTCAGGAATTATTCTGGGATTGTTTTGGGAATATTCTGGAATTGTTCTGAGATTATTTCAATATTATTCTAGAAATGTTTTGGGAATATTCTGGGATTGTTTTGGGAATATTCTTGGATTGTTTTGGGAATATTCTGGGATTGTTCCAGGATAGTTTTGGGATTATTGCAAAATTATTTTGGAATTGTTCTGGGAATATTCTGGATTTCTTTAATAGTATTGCAAGATGATTACAGTATTATCCTGGGATTGTTCTGGGGATATTCTGGGATTATTCTGTGCATAATGAACTGCTTTGCTATTTCAGAACTAGCTTTTAAAAATAACATAAAAAATGAAAGTAATAAACTAATAAAGGTTGAAGATGTAAACAGCTTGGATCCTAAAAAAATCACAGCAGCTCTTTAATGATTTCCCAGTAAGGAATAAAATCCAATCTCCGATCCTAACCGACGCCCGGACACACCTTACCCAGATGGAGATCGATAAAAAAGAAACCATGCAGAACAAAAGACTCCCTTCGTCTTTCTCTAGAAGATAAAACACAACTGTGTTTCCTGACACGGCACATGGTTTTAACAGCCGGGACTGGTCCTTCTATCTGACTGTCGATATGCTGACCTCATGACCTCCTGATCATCCCCTGAACCACAACTCCACATCCATCAAGTCAAGTCAAGTCAAGAGGCTTTTATTGTCATTCCTACTATACACAGTGGTACACAGTACACAGTAAAAATGAGACAACGTTTCTCCGGAACCCTGGTGCTACACTAAACAACAACAAACAAAACAACATAGAGCTACAACACAAGCTACATAAAGTGCATTGAGTGCAACCTGGTGCAAACAGTGCAGACAGACAGTGCAGACAGACGACACAAGACAAGACACAAAACCCTGTATAGCGCCGACCAGTAAACCTACTGTATACATGATTATACAGTACTGTACAAGAAAACTGTAAAAAACTATACAAAATAAAAACTATATCCCAGAAATGAGTATAAACAGTACAATGTAGTGCAAAATAATACAGCAGCAGTCGAAGGTGCAAAAAAACAGCATGTAAACAGTATAATACAGTGATACTGATAAATGTGCAAAAACAGCAGTTGAGAGTATGATACAGTTGAGAATAATAAATAATAATAAATGAATGGTGGTGGTGTGGATTGAGATGAGTGATGAGTGTGTGTCAAGTGTTAAGTCCAGGAAAAATTTTACAGTTCGTTACACACATTTGAGTGCGTGTGTGTGAGAGTTCCGTTTCATTTCTGTGCATTAAGAAGCCTGATGGCTTGTGGAAAGAAACTGTTGCACAGTCTTGTTGTGGCGGCCCGAATGCTTCGGAACCGTTTTCCTGATGGTAGGAGTGTAAAAAGTGTGTGTGAGGGGTGTGTGTGTCCACAATGCTGTGTGCTTTGCGGATGCAGCATGTAGTGTAAATGTCCATGATAGAGGGGAGAGAGATACCGATGATCTTCTCAGCTGTCCTCACTATCCTCTGTAGGGACTTGTGGTCCGAGACGGTGCAGTTCCCAAACCAGGCAGTGATGCAGCTGCTCAGGATGCTCTCAATGGTCCCTCTGTAGAACATGGACAGGATGGGGGGAGGGAGGTGGGTTTTCCTCAGCCTTCTCAGAAAGTAGAGACGCTGCTGGGCTTTCTTGGTGATGGAGCTGGTGTTAAGTGACCAGGTGAGGTTGTCTGCCAGATGAACACCAAGGAATTTGGTGCTCTTGACGATCTCCACTGAGGATCCATCAATAATCAGTGGAGATTGGTCGCTCTGTGCTCTCCTGAAGTCCACAACCATCTCTTTCGTTTTGTCCACGTTCAGAGACAGGTTGTTTGCTCCACACCAGGCAGTTAGCTGTTGCACCTCTTCTCTATATGCTGACTCGTCGTTCTTGCTGATTAGACCCACCACGGTCGTGTCATCAGCGAACTTGATGATGTGGTTCGAGCTGTGCATTGCTACACAGTCGTGAGTCAGCAGAGTGAACAGCAGTGGGCTGAGCACACAGCCCTGGGGGGCCCCAGTGCTCAGTGTGGTGGTGCTGGAGATGCTGTTCCCGATCCTGACTGACTGAGGTCTCTCAGTCAGGAAGTCCAGGATCCAGTTACAGAGGAGGTGTTCAGGCCCAGAAGGTTCAACTTCTCGATCAGGTGCTGAGGAATGATTGTGTTGAATGCTGAGCTGAAGTCAATGAACAGCATTCGTACATACGAGTCCTTGTTATCCAGGTGGGTGAGTGCCAGATGAAGGGTTGTGGAGATAGCATCGTCCGTGGAACGGTTTGGACGATACGCAAACTGCATGGGGTCCAGGGAGGGTGGAAGCTGTGTCTTAATGTGCCTCATGACGAGCCTCTCAAAGCACTTCATCACGATGGGTGTGAGCACGACGGGACGATAGTCATTGAGGCAGGAGACAGAAGACTTCTTCGGCACGGGAACAATGGTCGTTGTCTTGAGGCACGTGGGAACAACGTTGCTGCTCAGGGAGATGTTGAAGATGTCAGTGAGGACATCTGCTAGCTGTTCTGCACATTCCCTGAGCACTCTGCCAGGAATGTTGTCTGGTCCAGCAGACTTCCGTGGGTTAACTCTGCATAGAGTTTTCCTCACTTCAGCTGTGGTTAGACAGAGCACCTGGTCAGTGGGAGGAGGGGTGGTCTTCCTCGCCACCACGTTGTTCTGCACCTCGAACCAGGCGTAGAAGTCGTTCAGCACATCTAGGAGGGAGGGGTCACGGTCACAAGCAGGTGATGTGGTCTTGTAATTCGTGATCGCCTGGATGCCCTGCCACATGCGCCGAGTGTCTCCACTGTCCTGGAAGTGGTCGTGGATTTTCTTCGCGTGCGCGCGCTTTGCCTCTCTGATGGCACGAGACAGTATGGCCCTTGCTGTTTTTAAGGCCGCCTTGTCCCCTGATCTGAAGGCAGAGTCTCTTTGTTTCAGCAGCACACGGATGTTTGCAGTCATCCACGGTTTCTGGTTGGAGCATGTAGTGATGGTCTTGAAAATGGTCACATCATCAACGCACTTGCTGATGTAGCTGGTCACTGATGATGTGTACTCCTCCAAGTTGATGGAATCGCCGTAGGTTGCAGCCTCTCTAAACATGTCCCAGTCAGTGCACTCAAAACAGTCCTGAAGAGCAGAAGTAGCTCCTTCTGGCCAGGTTTCCACCTGTTTCAGAACCGGTTTAGAGCGTCTGATGAGCGGTCTGTATGCTGGAATCAACATAACAGAGCTGTGGTCTGAGTATCCGAGATGGGGGCGGGGCTCCGCACGATACGCGCCGGGGATGTTTGTGTAAACAAGATCCAGCGTGTTCGCTCCTCTCGTTGCAAAGTCCACATGCTGATGGAGTTTAGGAAGCACAGTCTTGAGATTCGCATGGTTGAAATCTCCAGCGATAATAAACAATCCGTCGGGGTGAGCATTCTGCAGGTCGCTAATAGCGCCGTAGAGTTCACTCAGTGCCTCCTTAGCATTAGCACTGGGAGGAATGTACACTCCGACGATGTAAACAGTGGTGAATTCCCGTGGTAAATAAAAAGGTCTGCATCTAACAGTCACAAACTCCACTAGCGATGAGCAGTAGCATGAAACAAGCACAAAGTTCTTACACCATTCCGTGTTGATATAAACACACACGCCACCACCGCGAGTCTTACCGCACAGAGCTGCATTTCTGTTGGCTCGAAACACGGTTAGCCCGTCTAGCTGGATGGCGGCGTCCGGAACTCTGTCGCTGAGCCACGTCTCCGTGAAAACAAAGATGCAACAGTCTCTAAACTCTCGCCGTGTGGTTTGCTGGAGTCGGATGTAGTCCAGTTTATTGTCCAGGGAGCAGACGTTGGAAAGAAAAATGGACGGGATAGCCGGCCGGCTAGGGTTAGCGTTTAGCCTAGCACGGACACCCGCCCGCTTGCCGCGCTTCCGCGTCCTCGAACAGCGCTTTCGACGTCCCCTCTCCTGGCCACCGGCCTCAGGTAACACCGGGGTCTGGGGGCCTGGTCTTTGCGGCCGAGGTCGCCGAGGTCGCAGCAAGCCGAGGTCGCGAAGGTTGTTGATAAGATCATCATGCAGATTGTTGGTTGCATGATGCCTGTACCGTAGCAGTGTCTGGTGGTCGTACACATGAACACAGCTGACTCTGGTGTCCATGTATTGTGAAGGGTCGTGCTAAATATGGTGAAAGCACCATTTTTGGATCCGGAGAGGCCGCTGCGAGCTACTGCCGCGCCGCCATCTTGGATTCAAGACTCCTTCATTACACTCCTACTCATCTGTTTGTAGCCAGCAGGACGTTTCTCTACTGGGGTTTATACAGGGTTCTCCAACTGTCTCACAAAAGAACACTACATTTCTTCATGCCATTAAAGAAATGGACCTGAGGTGTCTTCAAGAACAGAATGCTTGTCTGTGTCTTCAGCTTCAGCTTCTTCCTCCTCTCCATCTCTCTCCTGTAAAGGTTCTCAGTCCTCATCATTCCCCATACCCTGAGAAGGTCCATGTTTCTGACTGATGCAGAACCTGAGATTTGCACCATAAAGTTCTTCCTTCAGCTTCAAGACCAAATGTGAAGATCTCATTTCTATCATCTCTTTAGTTCTCATTTAAATTTAAAGCATTTAGCAGACGCCCTCATTCCCTTACACTCAGTTACACAGCAAAGTGAATGAGGGTTAGGGGCCTCCCTGAAGGGCCCAGCAGTGAGATATAAACTCACAACTTTCTGATCAAAGACCAAGGTCACCAGTAAGCTACCATTTTAGAAGATAAAGGAAGACAGAGAGGAAGAGAGGAAGAGAGAGTGAAAGTAAAGGAAAGAGAGAGAAAGTGAGACATCTGTCCCTAAACGAAAGAAAGAAAGAAAGAAAGAAAGAAAGAAAGAAAGAAAGAAAGAAAGAAAGAAAGAAAGAAAGAAAGAGAGGGATGAAGAGAAGAGAGAGAAACTTTATTATACGGATCAATGCTACTACATATGTTAAAAAAAGTTTTCAAATTAAGAATAATTTTAGATTTGTTAAAAATATATTTTTGCTTCTCAGTGAATAAATGTGTACATTTTGCAGGAAAGTTTTTGTTTAGAAGGACGAAAAAGAAAAAAACCTGTTTGTTTTTAATAAATAAGCAGATCAGGGTTTCTGTGGACCACCGTGAAGGACACTGGGAAATTCCTTTATCGTTTATTTCCTTTTCTCATTTAAAAAACGGATCGCATTTGTCCTCAGGTGGGATTAGAAGTGTGCTATCAGCTGCTCCGCCATCATCTACACAGTGTGTGTGTGTGTGTGTGTGTGTGTGTGTGTGTGTGTAATAAGCATATGCTTGGATTAGCATGTTATTAAAGTTGGGTTTGGGAAAAAAAAAGAATAAGAATAATAAAGCGTTCTCAGTGATACAGACCCCTGCCCCGGGGAGAAAAACCACAATAAATAAATAAATAAATAAATAAATAAATAAATAAATAAAAGAAAAAAAGAAAGCAGGAAGTGCTTGAGGAAGTGAAATGCCCTTCAAACTGTTCATTTACACTCCCAGAGGTCATTTTCAGCTTCATAAATCTAATAAATGAAAGGAGGAGAGAGAGAGAGAGAGAGAGAGAGAGAGAGAGAGAGAGAGAGAGAGAGAGATGCATTTAGGATCTTACATAACTCTGTTTATGGTACAAAATGACAGGATGGAGTGAGGTGTAATACACAGGAGGAGAGAAATATATAGAGGAATCTATCTATCTATCTATCTATCTGTCTGTCTGTCTGTCTGTCTGTCTGTCTGTCTGTCTTCTTCTTCTTTTTCTTTCGGCTGCTCCCATTAGGGGTCGCCACAGCGGATCATCTGTCTCCACACCCCCCGTGTCCTCTACATCTGCCTCTTTCACACCAACTACCTGCATGTCTTCCCTCACCACATCCATGAACCTCCTTCTTGGCCTTCCTCTTTTCCTTCTACCTGGTGGCTCCATCCTCAGCATTCTCCTACTGATATACCCCATGTCCCTCCTCTGCACATGTCCAAACCATCTCAATCTCGCCTCCCTCACCTTGTCACCAAAACATCCTACATGCCCTACTCTCACCACAAATCACAATATCATCCGCAAACATCATAGTCCAGGGAGACTCCTGTCTGACCTCGTCCGTCAACCTGTCCATCACCACTGCAAACAGGAAAGGGCTCAGGGCCGATCCTTGATGCAGTCCAACCTTCACCCTGAACCAGTCTGTCGTACCTACTGCACACTTCACTGCCATCACACTGTCCTCATACATGTCCTGCACCACCCTCACATACTTCTCTGCCACACCAGACTTCCTCATACAGTACCACAGCTCCTCTCTTGGCACCCTGTCGTACACTTTCTCTAAATCCACAAACACACAATGCAATTTCTTCTGACCTTCTCTATACTTCTCCATCAACATCCTCAAAGCAAATAAGGCATCTGTGGTGCTCTTCCTCGGCATGAAACCATACTGTTGCTCACAGATGGTGCCACTACTCTTTCCCATAACTTCATGGTGTGACTGATCAACTTAATTCCCCTGTAGTTACTGCAGGTCTGCACATCTCCCTTATTCTTAAAGATCGGTACCAGCACACTCCTTCTCCATTCCTCAGGCATCCTCTCACCTTCCAGAATCCTGTTAAACAATCTGGTTAAAAACTCCACTACCATCTCTCCTAAACATCTCCATGCTTCTACTGGTATGTCATCTGGTCCAACCGACTTTCCACTCTTCATCCTCTTAATCGCTGCTCTCACTTCCTCTTTACTAATCCTATCTACATCCTGCTTCACCAACTCCACATCATCCTACCTTCTCTCTCTCTGATTTTCCTCATTCATCAGCTGCTCAAAATACTCCCTTCACCTTCTCAACACATTTCCTCACTAGTCAACACATCTCCCTCTCCATCCTTTATTGCTCTAACTTGCAGCACATCCTTCCCAGCTCGGTCCCTCTGCCTGGCCAATCGGTATGAATCCTTTTCTCCTTCCTCAGTGTCCAACTTCTCCTACAGCTCCTCATATGCCTTTTCCTTGGCTTTCGCCACATCCCTCTTTACCTGCTGCCGCATCTCCTTGTACTCCTGCCTACTTTTCTCATCACTCTGTCGATCCCACTTCTGTTTTGCCAACCTCTTTCTCCTTATGCTCTCCTGCACTTCCTCATTCCACCACCACATCTCCCTGTCTTGCTTTCTATTTCCAGATGTCACACCAAGTACTTTTTTAGCTGTCTCCCTCATCACTCCTGCAGTAGTTGCCCAATCATCCAACACCTCTTCAACACCACCGAGCCTCTGTCTGACCTCTTCCCTGAACCTCACACTACTTCCTCCTTCAGTTTCCACCATCTTATTCTTCTTTCAGTCCTCACTCTCCTCCTCTTCTTCTTCACCTCCAAAACCATCCTACAGACCACCATCCGATGCTGTCTAGCTACACTGTCCCCTGCCAACACCTTACAGTCTCCAATCTCCTTCAGGTTGCATCTCCTGCATAGCACATAGTCCACCTGTGTGCACCTTCCTCCACTCTTATCGTCACCCTATGATCCTCCTTCTTCTTAAAATACGTGTTCACCACTGCCATTTCCATCCTTTTAGCAAAATCTACCACATCTGCCCTTCCACATTCCTCTCCTTAAAACCATACCTACCATCACCTCCTCATCACCTCTGTTCCCTTCACCTACATGCCCATTAAAGTCTGCCCCAATCACCAATCGTTCTTTCCTAGGTACACCATCTACCACTTCATCTAATTCACTCCAGAATCTTTCCTTTTCCTCCATCTCACAGCCAACTTGTGGAGCATAGGCACTGATGACATTTATCATCATCCTTCAACTTCCACCTTCACGATCATCACCCTATCAGAAACTCTCTTCACCTCCACTACACTCTTACTGTACTCTTCCTTCAGAATCACCCCTACACCATTTCTCTTTCCATCCACACCATGATAAAACAGTTTAAACCCACCTCCAATGTTCCTGGCCTTACTCCCTTTCCACTTGGTCTCCTGAACACACAACATATCTACCTTTCTCCTCTCCATCATATCAGCTCCTCTCTCCCTTTACCCGTCATAGTACAAACATTTAAAGTACCAACCCGAACCTCCACTCTCCTACACTGCTCCTTTCCCTGCCGTCTCTGTAGACGTCTTCCTCCTCTCTTTCTCCTCCTTTGGCCAACAGTAGCCCAATTTCCACCGGTACCCTGTCGGCTAACGATACCTGTGGCGGTCGTTGTTAACCCGGGCCTCGACCGATCCGGTATGAAATTCTCATTTGTGATCCGCATATTTGATTTGGCACATGTTTTACGCTGGATGTCCTTCCTAACGCAACCCTCCCCATTTACCCGGGCTTGGGACCGGCACTAAGAGTGCACTGGCTTGTGCATCCATAATGGCTGGGTTATATGTCTGTCTGTCTAAAGTATTTAAAACCAAGAGAGTGAAACAGGAAATGATGTCATGACTATGTATTTAAATGAAGGGAGAAATTTCCATGGTAATTCAATAAGAGTAAGAAACATCTGATCACAGTCAGTTTGCTGAGGTGTAACACTCAACACCAGAACACAAAGCATATAGTCGAGTTAAAGTAGAGACACTCAGTAAAATGTGACTCCAGTTAAAGTAAAAATTTCCCATTAAACTTTCACTTGAGTAAAAATACAAACGTTTTTGCCTTCAAATGTACTTCAGTATCCAAAGTAGTGATTTATTATAACTCTAATGTTCCTGTTATCATTTTTATCACAAGATTCTTCACTTAATCACCTATTACAATTATCATGAACCCAAAACCTTCTTTAATAAAAATGTGTAAATGAGGTCACGTGTGTTGTGGTGAGTTCGAGTCTGGAGTTTTTTCATCATTTATTCCTCTCTAAATGTTCTGCTTGATGTTGAACTGATGCTGAATTGTATGTTGGTGATCAGTAGATGCACCGAACGCCGATCAGAACACGTGTAAAACAGAGCGTGCGCTCGATCCTGATTGGTGCCTCGCTGTGTGTTTCACCAGTTACGTTTTTATCCTTGTAAATAAGGACAAAATGTAGTGTGGTCAAAAGTACGATTTGACTTTGGAATATAGTGAAGTTACAGTAAAAGTCTCCCCAAATGGAAACATGTTGGTAAAGTACAGATACGTGAAAAAGCTCCTTAAGTACAGTAGCGAATTACATTGTAATTGTACACTAAAAGCCACTGTGTTTTGTGTAGTTCTGCACCATGATTTCTGTACACTTACATCTTCACTGCGCTTTGCTTTTCTTCTCTGTCTGGAGAAACCGTAGCCTCCCCGAGCTCCTCCTGTCTGCTCATAATCACACTCTCTTTCTCGGTATTATTTTCCTGATATAAAAACGAGGAACGCCCCGATTGATTAGATCTCATTCTGCTAACCCTGGCTTCCCCGAGGGACGTCGCGCAATCCCTCTGATAAACGTAACACAAGAAACTAAACGTGAAACGCTGTAAGAGCGAGCATACGATCCGGCGTCGCTGTGGGACCGGGGGTAGGAACAACACAAGGAGAAACCCGAGAGCTGACAGAGGGGGGAGAGGGAACGAGTATGTGGTTTTTATCGTCTTCTGTTTCATAAGAACGATCGATGGGGAATTAACGACGCCATGCTAACGCGCAGAGAGAAAAACAAGTGGCCGCTTGAAGGAGTCTAACCTAATTACTGCTGTATTACGTTCCTAATTAATGTGCCCTCTCCCATAGGAAGCTAATCAATACAGCGGTTACAGAGCACACTCCAGGCGTGAAGAGGACTCCAAACAAACTCTCACTCAGCACTCAGATGCACAACATCTCATTAGGAATAATCATATCCGTTTCTATTGTCTGGGGTTCTGGATCGCACTCGTCCTCACTCACTGGAAATTGTTCACGGATATTATTAGGATTTGAACAAGCAAAAGGGTTTGGTTTTGTTTAACTAGCAAGAAAATACAAAATAAAAAAAAGCACAAATGGCAAATTTGTCTAAGTCCATTTTTACTCTCGAGATCCATCATAAAGCTTCCAGAGCAACTTACGACCTATCTGGGTCCTTTCTCAAGGGCCCAAGAGTGAAAAAATGGTGGTGCTGAGATTTGAAATCATGACCTTTCGATCGAAACACTTTATCCACTGAAATACTGCTTCCCTCCTCATAAAGTTCTCTTCAATTTCTCATAAATTGAAAACCACTCACAGTTCTGAGGATGTTCTCTAAAAATCAATCCGGTTCCTGTGGAGGTTAAACCCAAGAACAATCAAGATGGATTTGGACTGTAATTAATGTAAACTCAGGGCTACAATCACTATGAACGTTTTCACACTCGAGTCTCCATCAGGTAAAAACCTCAACCTCAAGAATGATGGAACTCTAATGAATGGACGTTCTGTGTGAAGGATGAGGACGGTTCCATTGTGAGTCTGGTTCCTCTCAGGGTTTCTTCCTCCTAATATCTTAGCAAAGTTTTACCTCATCAGAGTCGCCTCTGGTTCGCTCATTAGTGATAAACATATAGAAATAAATTTTTGATGCTTGATTTTGTTTTGTTGATTGGACGTGTAAAAAAAATAACTGAAAAATTTGGTGAAGACAAAAAAATTATAAAATTTCTTTTTAATTGGGATCTTTGAATTCTACTTTTTAACCGCTAGTAGTTTTTAAAATCTGTAATTTTACTGTTACTTTAAGTTTAAGTATGTTTTGTTTAAAGTATTGTACCCTTAAGTTCAAAGCATATCTGTTACTGAGTAAAAAAAAAGAAATAAAAATGATGCGAGGGGAAAAAAATTGCGTGCCGGAAACTGATTGATTGATGGCCTGAAGACAAACGCGCTAAACTCGGAAGAAAGAGAGATGAAGACGGACAAGACAGACGCCTGTGATGTAGACCTCAGCACAAGTGAAATGCTGACTTGAAATCTTATGAGAAAAAAAACCCCTGGCCATATTTAAGTGACCACTTTGACTTCAATGCAGGAAAGGCAACGGCTTTATTAAGCAGTGTGAGATGTGTTTCCCCAAAGCGACTGAACTGGCAGCTTATAAACTCATGATCAAACCTGCACAAGCATGTAGACGTCTGTTACTAACTTATATTTATACTTTACATCATTGTTGTACTGGTGTGTTGCATCACTGTGTGCTAATGTTGGTTTGCACCAAGGTTGGACATTAACAGGGACTTGGTGGCAAAATTGTCACTGCACAATGAAGTTATCTCTAATTACCAGTGTCACGATTTAAATGTCATATTTAATAAATTAAGTGTTATATTTTAGAGAAGATCTGCTGATGTTGCATTAGATTATTGCATTATTTTAGAAGAAATGTATCCGTTCTCATCAACGAGTCCTTAACATCTGTTCATGTGCCAACTACCTTTAATCAAGCAAGGGTTATTTCCATCTTGAAGAAACCTGCTCTGGATCCATCATACATCAACAACTACAGACCGGTATCACTTCTCTACTTTCTTTCTAAAACTCTGGAACGCACTGTTTTTATTCAACTGTCTGTCTAACCTCCATGATCCGAACCAGTCTGGCTTCAAAGCGGCACATTCCACAGAGACGGCCTTTTGGCTGTTTCTGAGAAACTGCATGCTGCTCGATCAGCCAAGCTGTCATCTGTGCTTATCCTCCTCGACCTTTCAGCAGCATTCGAAACAGTCAACTACAAGACTCTCGTCTACCCTCAGGAGCCTCGGTATCCACGGAACAGCATGGGAATGGTTTGCTTCTTACCTAGGAGGTCACTCATACCAAGTAACACAGAGTCCACATCTGCCCCACGCACACTCTCCACTGGTGTCCCACAGGACTCGGTACTTGGTCCCCTACTTTTTTTCCTCTATATTTACTGGATGAACTTCCCTAGATGTCCAAACAGTGGAGTCCCTGGCTATCTTCAAGCAATGGGTAAAGACCTTCATCTTCCTCAAACACTTCAACTAACACTTCCCAGATCTGTTTTTTATATATAAATACATAAATAATAATAATAAAAAAACTCAACAGAGTTGTAGTCTGATTTATATTAAGTTTGTAATCTGGTGCACCAGTGTAGTTTTATTTATTGATGGAGACTGAAAGCATTTTTGTACGTCGCTCTGGACACGGACATCTGCTAAATGCTGCAAATGTAAAATTTAATCACACACTTTTGTTGAGAATGCAGCGTCTAATCAAAGCTCTGTGGAAAACGCTGGAGTTGTTTGATGCGTGCGCTCACTGTCTGAATTCTGAATCTGCATTTGCAATTTCTCTCATTATCATAAATGACATTATAACGAGGTTTTTTTTTTTTTGCTGCGAAATTACATAATTCACATTAGACTGGAGTCATGGACTATAGTGTTTTTTTATTTTTTTTTTTATCTAAAATATATATATATATATATATATATATATATATATATATATATATATATATATATATATAGGGGACCACTGCTGGGCCCCTGAGCAAGGCCCTCAACCCTGTAGCTGCTGTATGAATGTTTTATATGTAAGTCGCTTTGGATAAGAGCCAAAATGCCATAAATGTAAGATGACAGAGAGAATAAACAGGCTGATAGGCAGAGCGTTTATAGCTGCTATAATGTAAATGACAACACAAACTGTCTTGGTAACTGATTATAATCTTGCAACGGTGATGCAGTGAAAATCAAAAAGCAGTAAAACAATCCACATCCTGTATAAGAGCAACAGTATTTTTCCTAGATCACTTCAGTGTTTTATACCTTTTTGCTCGTATCTTAAAAGCCGCCGGTTCATTCGAGGACGTGACCTGCAGCAAAAGTGTCCCATTTACTGAAAGCCACTAAAACTCGGACGCAAATAGCTCACTTTATAAAATGTCAACGAGCCCCGAGGTCGCGCGTCTTTAATAAATCCCACAGACGTTATTGCCTCGGTACTAATAAGGAGTGTCGGGGGGCGGAGTCGGCCTTCTTCTGAACACGCCATCGCTCTCACGAAAAAAATAATCATCGCTGAAAGTCGCTATCTGTGTTCTGTTCATCCAACAGGCGAGATATTTACGAAGTCAGGGAGAAAAAACGAGTGGAATGAGACAGAGTGATCACAGCAGATTTGTGAAGAGAGATTCGTGGACACCTGAGCATCAGATTGCTATGTGCTTCTTTTTGAACATCTCATTCCAGTCTTCATTTCATGTAATAATAAGCTCCACTTTTCCAGGAGGATGTTTCTCTTGATATCTTTTGGAGATTCATTCAGTCATAAGGGTTTAAGTATTGGAACTCAGGTGCTGATGTAGGTGAGAAGGTGAAGAATCTTGAGGGTGCAGTCAGTGTTCACATTCAGAGCTCTATAGCAGGAGAACTTTTACATCTTCACCATACCATCTTTCCAATGGAAAGCAGATCCTAATGGAGCTGGAGCTTTATACACAGGGGCATCGTCATACTAGAACAGGTTTGGGTCTTTTAAACGAGTGAACGAATTTTCAGTCCCATCCATGTCTTCTTCTTCTTTCATCTGCACTCATCTGTCTCCACACCCCCTGTCCTCTACATCTGCCTCTTTCCAACCTATACCTGCATGTCTTCCCTCACCACATCCATAATCCCTTGTTCTTCCTCTTTTCCTCCTTCCTGGTGTCTCCATCCTCAGCATTCTCCTACTGATATACCCCATGTTCCTCCTCTGCACATGCCCAAACCATCTCAATCTCACCTCCCTCACCTTGTCTCCAAAATGTCCTACATGCGCTGTCCCTCTAATAAACTCATTTCTAAACCTGTCCATCATCATCACTCCCAACGAACATCTCAACATCTTCAGCTCTGCTCCCTCCAGCTCCACCTCCTGTCTTTTACTCAATGCCACTGTCTCTAATCCATACAACATCTCAGGTCTCACCACAGTCCTATAAACTTTCCCTTTCACTCTCACAGATACTCTTCTATCACAAATCACTCCTGCTATCACTCTTCTCCACCCACTCCACCCTGCCTGCACTCTTTTCTTCACTTCTCTAACACACTCTCCATTACTCTGCACTGTTGACCCCAGGTACCTGAACTCCTCCACCTTCTCCACCTCTTCTCCCTGCAACCGCACCCCTCCACTGCCCTCCCTCTCATTCACACACATGTACTCTGTCTTACTCCTACTGACTTTCATTCCCCTTCTCTCCAGCGTGTACCTCCACCTCTCCAGGATCTTCTCAACCTGCTCACTACTCTCACCACAAATCACAATATCATCCGCAAACATCATAGTCCATGGAGACTCCTGTCTGATCTCGTCCTTCAACCTGTCCATCAGTCATGTCCATGTACTGACTTCTATTGATTGGTTGAAGATGTTGAAGAACAGGCTGATATTCCTGTAGAAGACCTGGTGAAGTCTAAATGAGAGAGATCCTGATTCTGAGTCTACTTAGGAATTGATTTTAAAGAACTGAGACTTCACTTGAGGAAAAAGTCCCTAAACGAATCACTTTGATTCATTGGATTCTTTATCAGGTCTATTAGCTAATAAAGTTAGTTAGCTAGCTGAGGGTAGCTACAGGCTACGTCTACACTGATTCGTCTAAAAGAGCTCCACACTTTCTATTTTTATCTACTTGGTGACATGATCAATATTTTTTCTTCTTATTGCGCCATTTTCAGTCCATCAACCTGTTTCTGTCATTGTGCAGCTTCTTCAATCCACTGGTGCATCAGTTCCTGTCACACCACAAACGTAGACTAGTTTCTGGAACTCACAGTGAGCAGGCAGAAGGCAGTAAGAAGTCTGGGGTTAACATGGATGAGACAGAGGGAGTCAGTGATGAGAACATGACTGAGAACAGAGACATTCCTGATCACCTGATCATCATCATATTTTCTCTGCTTATGTTCTACATGGTGGATCTTCAGCCTGAATGCATTCATTAGAGAACATTTAAAATTCTTTTGTATTTACATATTAATTTTATGTGGGTCAGTTCCAGCGTGACACTAAAACAGGTAGTAATAATCACTACTTTCTACTGAAGAACATGTCAGAGCTCAAACTTCTTTACTTTCACTTGAGTAAAAAAAGTGCAGGCAGAACTTCAACTATTACCAGAATCTTTTACAACATCAGCATCTGCACTTCTACTGTGAAGGACGTGTGGACTTTTACTACCTCTGAGCCCCGAACACTGTCAGGAAGACTGTTCCAGAGTTTAGGAGCTAAATGTAAGAATGTTCTATCACCTTTAGTGGACTTTGCTATTCTAGGAACTACTAGAAGTCCAGAGTTTTGAGATCTCAGGGAGCGTGATGGATTGTAGCGTGTTAGAAGACTGGAGATACATGGAGATAAAATATTTAGTGTTTTGTAGGTAAGTAGCAGTAGATTGTAGTAGTAGCAGAAACTTAACAGGAAGCCAGTGCAGGGATGAGAAGATTGGGGTTATATGGTGATATTTTCTCGACCTTGTGAGAACTCTGGCTGCTGCATTCTGAACTAACTGAAGCTTGTTTATTAATGATGCAGGACATCCACCTAGTAATGCATTACAATAGTCCAGTCTGGAGGTCATGAACGCATGGAAGAGCTTCTCTGCATCAGATATAAACATGTTTCTTAGCTTAGCAATATTTTGAATATTTTAGGCAATTTTACTGTTTGAGTCTTTACAACCGTCTCTCATTCCAGATTTATGAGCTGATTAAAGCATGTAGCAGAACTCAGCAGCTCCATGGTGTCGTTTTTCCCGCCGGTTTTAATCAGTGATGATTCCAGCCCCTACTCACTTAGAGAACAAGAGCCGTTTGTCCTGAGCCGATTTCACTAACGAGCTTTCCTCCTCCGGAAACACGCCACGGTTAATCGGGCGTTAGCGAGCAGGCTTAGCGAATACCTGCAGACGCTCAGCGCAGATCCGGACCAGCGACCGCGTCCAGAACGATTAGCACTGCCAGGATTAGCGAGCGAACTAATCCCTCGTTGACACTTTGAGTTCTTGTCAGACACACACCTGAAAACACAGTGGAATCCTGGACGAGGTGCAGGTAAAGACAGTAATTGGGGGGACGTGTGAAGTCGCAGAAGAAACAATATTTAAATGTGTGTGTGTGCCTGTCTGTGTGTGCATGTGTCTGTATGTGTGTGTTTGCATGCATGTGTTTGTGTGTGTGTGAGAGTGTGTGAGTGTGTTTGTGTGCGTGTGTGTGTGTGTGTGTGTGTGTTTGTGTGTGTGTGTGTGTGTGTGTGTGTGTGTGTGTGTGTGTGTGTGTGTGTTTTAAAGCTTATTAGATTGTAAGTGTTTTACAGGTATGTTATTTGCTGCTTTTATGAACAGTGTGATTGAATACTTGCCCTTCAGTTGTACAGACGTCTGACTGTGACACGTGACTGACTTTAGCCACACCTCCTTTTCCAAAGTTGTGCTCCATTTCTTCTCAACTTCTCTGTGTCTTTCTAAGCTAACTCACCATTAACAACATTTTAGCTAACCACGCATGCTTGCTAAAAAGTCTACGTAGCCAGTTCACATCTACATCAAGAAGCTAGCTTGCTAATGCTAATGGTATTTAAGTTCTCATGGAGGAGGTTCTGATGATGAACATGATCAGCCAGCTTACATTGTTCTGCTTCTTCTCCTGTTATTAAGAAGCTAAAATCTTGGAGTTTTTATACTCACACAGTTTTCACCAGACCTTTTTTCCATCCACATGTGGTTCTTTTCCAAACTGTTACTGCAAAGTTTATTGACTATTTAAGGGTTCTTCATTGGTTTATTGGATAAAGAAGGGTTCTTCAAGGGTTCTTTAAGGATTTATTAGTTAACTAAATGTTTTTCAAGTGTTTGTTTAGTAATTAAGGGTTTGTTGGATAATAAAGTGTTCCTCAAAGTTTTTTAAGGCTTTAATGGATAAAGAAGAGTTCTTTAAGTATTGGTTGGATAATTAAGTGTTCTTTAAGGGTTCTTTACAGCTTTGCTGGATTAAGAAGGGTTCTTTAAGGATTGCTTAACACTCTATTGGATAAAGAAAGGTTCTGTAAGGGTTCTTAAGGGGTTTCATGGACAGTTAAATGTTAATGGGTTTTTCACGGCTTTGAAGGATAAAGAACACTTTTTAATGGGATTCTTCAAGGCTTTGTTGGATAGTTAGGCAAGTTTTAAAGGTTTTGTCAGGGCTTTCTCGGAAAATAAATAGTTCTTTAAGGGTTCTTTATGAATTTGTTGGGTAATTAAGTGTTCTTCAATGGTTCTTCAATTGATAAAAAGTTGTTCTTTAAGGCTTTGATAGATAATGAAGGGTTCTTCAAGGGTTCTTCAAGTCTTTGTTGGACAAAGAACAGTTCTGTATTGTTTTTTTAAGGCTTTGTTGGACAAAAAAGGGATCTTAGCATCCTAAAGAAGTATGTTTCAATTTCAGAAGTAAGATGAACTATTGCAGGGTTCCAGATGTAACCTTTAGAGTTTTAGAGTGTATATTTCTCAGCCCTTGAATGGCTCTGCTGTACAGCTTGTTAACAAGCGCAGCATCTCGGAACCACAGGGACCTCAGCAGAGTGAAGGATCTGTTCCAGGATGAAAGGAGTGAAGTCTTGACATGATTTAATCTGAGATCAGATCAGCAGGCGTGAGAGGCATGTCGAGTTCCTCTTCCTCCACACGTTCTCACGCCTGCGTCTTAATTAACACACAGGAAGAGCACCAGCGGAATGCTAACGAACAATCCATCACTCCGCTGTCTCACACACACACACACACACACACACACACACACACACACACACACAATGACAAAAGAAAGATTTACGATCATCAATCACATGCAAACACACTGTGCCTAAGACGCGGCTCAGTGACCTCATCATCCAACAGCCAATCAGAGACGCAGCAGGAAGTGATGTTCTACAGAGTCAGAGACAAATAGAAGCTTTTATATACACATATGTGTGTGTGTGTGTGTGTGTGTGTGTGTGTGTGTGTTTCTGAGTGAACTGTGTGTTTGTGTGTATATGTGTGTGTGTTTCTGCATCATATATGTGTATTAGTGTGTATACATGTGTGTGAGTGTGTTCATGCATTTCTCTGAATGTGTGTGTGTGTGTCTAAATGGAGTGTGTGTGGGTGGGATGGGGTGGGGTGGCGAGGACAGGGTGAGGTGGGATGGTGTGGGGTGGGGCAGGACAGGGTGAGGTAGGATGATGTGGGGTGGGATGGTGTGGGTTGGGGCAGGACAGGGTGAGGTGGGATGGTGTGGGGTGGGGCAAGACAGGGTGTGGTGGGATGGTGTGGGGTGGGATGGTGTGGGTTGGGGCAGGACAGGGTGAGGTGGGATGGTGTGGGATGGTTTGGGGTGGGGCAGGAAAGGATGAGGTGGGATGGTGTGGGTTTGGGCAGAACGGGGGTGAGGTGGGTTGGTGTGGCATGGGGCAGGACAGGGTGAGGTGCGGTGGGATGGTGTGGGCTGGGGCGGAATGGTGCTTTTGAAGCCTGCAGTGATCCACACGACCCTCTCAGACTGAAACCAGAACATTAGATAAAACCACCGATGGATTCTGTGCTGATGGCTGATCCGTTCTTTTACATCTGGGTTCTTTAAGAGAACCACAAACTCAAAGAACTCAAAGTCACAGTGTATTCACACACACACACACACACACACACACACACACACACACACACACACAGATTTTAGTTTTGAGTTTATTTATAGAATGATTCTACAGAAAGGATGGTAGGATACACACATCGTTTTTTAGCAGTGTAGATTATAGATGAGATTAACAGAACAGAAACAGAGGAGATGAGACCATCATCATCATCATCATCATCATCATCACCACCACCATCATTATCATCATCAACATAATCATCATCAACATAATCATTACCATCATCATCACCATCACCATCATCATCAACATAATCATCATCATCACCACCATCATCATCATCATCATCATCATCATCATCATCACCACCATCATCACTATCATCATCACTATCATCATCATTATCATCATCATCATCATCATTATACATTTTATTTTCACTCGTTCGGTTCTTCACTCTGGACAGCGAGCTGCAAGTCACAAACTCATTATTATTATTGATTATTGTTATATTTTACACACAACCTTTCAGGTACAAAAATAAACTAAAAACAGACAGAAGACCATGGAGTAGATAGAGAAGATGGAGAAGAAGGATTGACAATACATGAAGAACATGGAGAACATGGAGAAAATTAAGAAAATCAATAGAAAATATGGAGAAGGTGAAAGGAGATCAAGAACATTGACAACAAGAATACAGAAGATAAACAAGATACAGATAAGAGATGGACATGGAAAACTTGGAGAACAATGATAAAGGAGATAGAGAACATGGAGTTAGGGTATGGAGGACATGTAGAACACTGAGAAAATGTATAAAGGAGATAGAGAATATGGAGGAAGAGATGGAGAGCATGGAAAAAGGAGATGGAGGACATGGAGAACATTGATAAAGGAGATAATGAACGTGAAGGAAGGAGATGAAGGATATGGAGAAAGATGATCTAGCTGCACTGAGCACTCGTGTAAACATGAAGTATGTGGATTAAAGGCTCATCTCACCTCCTTGATTCTATAACAATAACATCGTAAAAAGAGCGTAGACACTCGTCCAATAACGCGGAAAGAAGACGACTGACTGCAGGAAGAGGAGAATTCGGAATCGGATTCAGGCGAAGAAGGAAAAACATCAGAGTTACGATATACATGGATATGGAGCCGGGATCATGATCTGTGATACGTGATCATGGATACACTACATAACATGGAGGACATCGAAGTGACGTCAGAAAACGTCTCGGTTAAATCGGAAATCAAAATTTTATCACAAAAAAAAAAGTGATCAGATAAATTAGGCCTGTGTGAAGAGTCTATGGGTCCAGGAAACTGCAGTGAACAGACAGGAAGTGCTGCATTTAATGACTTAGAACATGAAATTAAACCAAACGAAATAAAAGAATTGCTTTGGATCCAAATTGGTTTCAGGAAAAAGAAACCGATCCACGTGAACGTTCGATCAAATCGGAAAATCTTTTGCTTTTAAAGAAAACTCAAGCAAAGTTACACAAGATGACTCCGCCCCCTGGCAAACTCCGACAGTTAATTTATGCTAGTGTCTTGGTTTCAGATACGATTCTTCATGCAGGTTTTTCAACCTGATTACATCGAAGTCAAATCTCGAACGGCTACAACGAGCGACTTCCTGTAGTTTTCCCGATAAGCAAAACATTGTTAAGGTGTAATTTGCGCTAGATCTGTTTGAATCAGTTTAAGAGCTTCATTATATTGCTAATCGTACAGCTAGCCAGCTAAGACCACTCGCTAATCAGAGACGAGGAAGAATGAAGGAAACTCTGAAACGTGTTCTAAATATAGTCATAAAAATATTCAGAAACCTGATCGCACACAAAATGTATAAAAATTTCATCATGAGAGCGTTTCTTCCAACCAAGTAGCTGTTCTACACACACACACACACACACACACACACACATGCGCGACCGAGCAAACAATCCAATCTCAGGCGTGAGTTCTGGGAACAGTGTGTGTTTTTTAGAGTTTTTTGCTGACAGTCGGTGATAAAGCCACGGCTCGGTGAAGATCATTTCGGTTTTGAGATTCCAATTGGATTTAGTGCTTCAGGTGAAAGAGTCCAGAATGAGAAACTGCTTTTGTGTGAAAACACGTTTGTGTGTTTGTGTGTTTGTGTGTTTTTTCTCCTGTCTGACGTGTTGTATATGTAACCTGGTATTGGTTCACTAAAACTTCATCCACTAGTATAAAATCAATGCTGAGCTACATCATTTCCAAATAATCAGTTATTTTTGTTCATTAAGCTCCACCTCCTAGTGTTTAAATCTGAAAATTAATATTTTTTTCAGTTATCAGCTCTTCCAATTTTTTATCTAAAAAAATACTTTGGATTTTTTCATCGTTCTTATTTCCGGGTAAAGATTTTCTCTGGTTTATACTTTTCAATGAAACATTTCTTGAACAATGAACCGTCGAGGGAATTTAAATTATGTTTAATTATCTGATGATATTTTATAATATAATACATAATAAAATAAAAAATAGAAATACAAAAAAAATAAAAAAAAATAAAAAAAAACAAAGCCACAGAAATCGATTCCCACGAACTCGTCCTCCTCTGTAAATGGGGTGCCATTACTTTTGCTCCCACCTTAGAGGACCCTGTTTTAAATCACATAGACTTTATCAGAAGTATATTATTTGGATGTGAAGGTAAATACAGGCTTGTCATAAGACATGGAAATATAAAAATAACAGAAATGTGGGCGGGGTTTGTTTCAGCGAATCAGTAGTGCTCAGATCGGAGACATTTCAGCTATAAGCATTAACTCCACCCCCAGACTGTGTTTTTTTTTAAATATCTGATTGTCCTTTTAACTATTTTATCTACAATTTCTACAAATTCTGGGGTTTCATGCTAATAATTTTACTCCTTGATGATTTTAATTTCTTGCTAGCCACATTAGCATGCTAATAGAGCACTTATGATCTCATGATGAGAAATGTTGGTTAGCGTTTCCTCGGGCTAAAAGTTAGCACAGGGTTACCATCTCTTATTGAATAGGTGTTCTTCTGTTTCATTTTACAACAGCACTATACCGCCTGATGGAATTCCTTTCCTCCATTTCGATTCAAAAGCTAATCAGCTTTGCCCGATTTTGAGCGAGTTGTTATCCTTCTGTGCCACAAATCCTCCACAGATGCAATCTGTAATTTTCCCAAGGCCTCGACGACAAACTCAGCTCAGGCTCTAAGCAGCTTTCTAAAGGTACAAAATATACAGATAGATAACGTTGGTTAAAAAAAGTGTTTCAGAGAAGTATAAAAAGAAACTATTTCAATATAACACTTGTTTTTCAGTCCTTCAGGCCTGGTTCAACTGCAAAACCAGTGTTCCAAAAAAAAAAAAAAAGTTAAAATTGTATCTGCCGAACCCAAACTCATTCTTCAGTACAATACTTTAACATTAGCCAACCTAGCTGCTATCCAAAATGTCTTGCTTAAATCATTAAAGTATCTAACCTTAAAAATATATCTTAAGCAATAGCTTTATAATGCAGATAATATTACTTATTAGCATGCTAGCTAACATAAAAAACATTCAAATTATCTATAAAGCTAAACAAGATTAGACAAATTTTAAAACATATTATTAACAAATTTACCAGGCTAAATGTTAAAATTATTATATTAAAACTTCATTTAACAATCTGGCTAGCGTAAGGTTAATCTATAGCATGCTATTAAATCATTTAAGAACAGGAGCTTTACTTTAGCAAGCTAAACCGCTAATCAAGTCATCTTTGCAGCCATGTTTACTAGCAAGCTGGATAAAATGTAGGATAATTCCTAAAATGTTATTGTCAAAAGTATGAACAAAGGCTGATAGCTAGTTAATGAATGCGAAATATACAACAGGAAGCATTATTATTATTATTACATCAAAAACAAAAACAAAAATTGCTAGCTAGTCATCTATTTTTATGAAGCAAATTTTTTAGAATGTGGTCGTTGCTGGTTTGGGTTTTTTGACCTTTGCTGACCCTCTCAGCTCCTGGCTGGCTCGCCAACAAAATATGGCAGCTAGCCTTAAGATAATTATACTGGGTGGTTTATATTATATAATATATTATTGATATATAATAATAATTATTATATATACAGTTTATATATAATAGATATATAATATAGAGACTAATTGAGTCTTTCAAATATTCCGCTGATTTCGAATATTTAATTAAAACCAAACCTGAGCCTCACAGCTAGTCAGTGCTGTTCCTCCCAAACCGATGAGGGGAACGGAGAAGTCACTGACGTCATGCTAACAATGAAGCGCTAGTTTGGGTAGAAGCAGGAAACACGACGGATGAAAAAAAAAAACTTAAATCGTCGCTCCATTTTACAGACTTGAGCTGAGGTCACGGCGTGGTCTCTGAGAAAGCAATTACGCCTCAAATGAGATTTTTTAGAGCGAAAATGGAGCCGCAGTCGAAACGATCGACTCGGTAAAGACACAAATGCTTCCTTTTGTTCAGAGGCACATCGTTCTGAGCTATAAAGAGACGTGACTTTAATGTCCATTACACCATAAAGACATAAAGGTTTATACTAACACACACACACACACACACACACACACACACACACACACACAGAGGAGAGAGAAATCCTAAATGGAAGAACATCTGGAACATTTCATAAGAGACACTGATTCAACTCTCTCTCTCTCTCTCTCTCTCTCTCTCTCTCTCTCTCTCTCTGTCTTTCCTGGTTAAGACATCACAGTGTCGACTGACAGTGCAGTAATTGCTGCAGGGAAACTCGTCCCTCCGCATGCAGCCTTATGTCTCTGTCGATTTCTTCTTGTACAAGAAAAAGACAAATCCATCACTTTTTTCCTCCACAATAAGAGTTTTTTCATCCATCCATCCCACTTTTGCTCACAGTAGCAGCTTCCGAAACCAAAATCTTTTTTTCTCCGATTTTTAAAAGGCTGAGGGAACAATAAGAGGCGGAGTTAGTGCATTGACACTCAGGAGGGCGTGTGAAGGAAACAATTACCTGGCACCTCCAGAAGTGAGAGAAGTTATGGGTCGTGTGGTTGGTGGTGAAATCTTCAGATCAGGATCTTTTTCTTGATGAAGATCAGGTGAAGGTGCAGATTAAACCCAAGAGTATGTATTAATAAAAAGGCCGAGGTTTGAGATTCATGACAGCTGAGAATAAATTCGTTTTCAGGGTCTGTAGTTTCGGAGTGAATCCGTTGCCACGACGTTTCGGTTCCGTGCTCTGGGTCTTCATGGCGCTGATTAAGGTCTTAAAAGAGTCATCAATCGTCCAGCGTGGAGAAGAAGGGAGGAAATGAGCTCCTCTCACAGTCCTGCTGCCAAAACACTGCGCCGTGGCACTTTAATCCAGTGGAGTAGTGTATGACCTTCACTGATCCTTCCTCTCTCACACACACTCACACACACACACACACACACTCACACACTCCGGCACTCTACCTCAGGAGATTACCCTCAAGACCAGCCATCATATTTAAGGGATATGCGAAAAGCCGAAGCCAGAAACTCATTTCTTTGGTAATTCATCCAAAGGTGAAGTCCATGGCCATCTCTCTCTCTCTCTCTCTCTCTCTCTCTCTCTCCACTTCCTCAGCTCATGCTTTATTTTTAAATCCACGGTCATAAACAGGATTCATGATGCACCATCTGCACATCTATAAACACCCGTAAGTTCGAACAAGTATCTGCAGAAACCCCGGGTTGTTGTTTCCACCTTGTAATTTCAGAACGTCAGGTGATGTCCAAGAAAGTGGTATTAAAGCGTTTCAAGACTAGTTTTGTAACATGCCAACAGATGGCAGCACAAGGCTGCTCGCACAGGCACAGGGTGCACCGACCTTCATAAGTTGCCTGTGTACATCGTGAGCTGCAACCGGTGCTGTTCTGACCACGTGTGTTACCACATCTGCGATTTCATAACGGACATCGGGTTAGAACAAAAGACAAAACGTGAAATTTTGCGTAAAACTGGCAAATCTGCGACGAGGTGTTTTGAGCGGCACGCGGGCTTCAAGAGCGAAATAACACTGCTGGAAGACGATTAGAGATCAGAAAGACCTTCGACGTGCTCAACCCAATAAATGTAGAAACCGTCAGAGATCCTCACCCACCCTACTCCCAGATTTGGCTCCTGAGGACTTCACCCTCTTCCCGAAGATGAAGATCCGGCTCGCTGTTTTGACACCGTTGTGGATATCCGGTGCGAATAGCAGCAGATGCTTGACAGGCTTCGTAAAGAAGACTTCCAGAACACATTCCAGAAGAGCACTGGGAGCTGTGTTGCTGTGCATGGAGACTATTTTAAAGGTGATCGTGTGGAATCGTAGATAAATAAAGCGAGTCTCGTAACTTCTTAATTCCACTGCGTATTAGAGGTGTAACGGCACACATATTCGTACAGAACCGGTACAGGGCTTTTCACGTGTGCGTGAATGTAGTCTTTTTTACGTGCGGAACATATTTATATTCTGAATTCCTCTGGAATGTAATACGTGGCAGAACGCAAGTTTGTTTAGTCTCCGCCTTGTTTAGTGCAGTGTGACTGTGGTACTCGATACGTACCGTGAACACGATTTATACTGCGCATGCGCAAAACCGCTGCCACGTCCTGTCACCACCAACATTTTTACAACAGTCTAGTGATATGGATTCTTTTCCATTTTATGTCAAGTTTCAAGAATTTTTCTCTTAAAAGGAGAACATTCTGGAAGGAAGTGAATGAATGAAGGAAGAAAGGAATTAATTCATTTATTTTTATTTAATTATTATTTATTATAACTATTTTGTGTTTTTTTTAATAAAGACATTTGTATTGTAAGTATGCTGAAATAAGTAGAACTGTTAAGTAGAACAAATCTTTAGAAAATTAAATATTAAATGTAAAAAATACACCACACTTAAATACACATCTGTATACAATATTTATTTATTTATTTATTTATTATTATTTTTTTATTTAGTCAACTAATTAGTTTCCTTTTTAATTGATTACTCAATTTGATCAATATAATAAAAAGTGTTTTGCATTTGTTTGATTTATTTGATTTTTATATATTACATTTTTTATTGAAACCAAGCAGGCACTTTATTTAAAATTGTTTTAAAAATGTAAAATTTTGATGGTCATAAATGTTAAAAATGAATGTTACTGCATTAATAAAAAACGACAAACAATTTTATGTTTTGCATTCCCCATTTATACATATATATAAAACACTAATTCATTTATAAAGAAGAAGCGAGTCTTGGTTTTCTTAAAGATCAAATTCATCTAATTTGAATTTGGAAATATCTGTAGGACTCATTCTTTAATATACATAAAATTATATATGAAAAATAAAAAAAAACGATCTATGCAAATATTTGGCTTTTTTTCTTCTACAAAATGTTGCTGCTCAGTTGTATGAATGAGATAAAGGGCATCAGCAAATACTGTAAATGTAAATGTGTTGTGACTGGGATTATAATGTGTGATTTGTAGACAAAAAAAACATTCTTTCTATCACAATCAATTCTTGAAAATACAATGTATTTATATTCCAGATGTTTGTGCTCCCTGATGAATGGAAGAAACATTAAATCTTGAACCAATCAACCATTCAGGATTCTTCTGTCCTGAGTTTAGTGTTTACAGGAAAATGACAAAACTTTCTATATTTTCTAAATTATTTGTAGAGATGAATTATTAATTAGCTAGCGTTGAGTTTTATCATCGTAGCTAAAAATGACCTGCTGCCCAACTTTCTAACGATTGCCCAGATTAGCATTAGCTTCCTGTTTATAACTTCACTCTGTTTTCAACAGAATGAGCGAATCTGAAACACAGAATCAACCCAAACGCTCCGGGAAGCTCCAGACTCCAAATTAGCCTCTTAGCAAAAAGTAAAAAAACTATATCTATATAAAAACCAGCCAGCATGTTTTAGCTGATGGACTGCATCCGTGTCGAATTTTTGTCCATTTCCATTTAAAGTGGTGACATTTTTGTAATGACGCAACGAAGCGCAACACCGAGGAAATATGTAGCACCGAGGCCTGAACCTTAAGAACAAGCGAGCGACATCTTATCGCACATAAGCATGTTGCAAGGGTTTGCAAGTCGCGTCAACCCTCACACACTTCATACACACACACACACACACACACACACACACACACACAAACATATCCTTATCCGCACTCCCATTCCTGTTCCGGCTTATTTGATGCCACGAGAATTATCTCACAAACTACAGGGGAGCTGAAATAAATAGAGAAAACGTCAGCAACGTGTGTTCAGTGGTGGGGTTTGTTGACGTGAGCGTGGACTTTTTGGATATAAGGCGTGAGACTGTGGAAAAGAAGGCGTGATTAAAACATGACAGCAGGGGGCGCAAAGCGAACTATCCGCGTGAATTTACCACTTTAACCAGCACTATTTTCATTCTCAGTGTAACCGTGTTTATTTACGTTTCAGTCGATTCCAAGCTAGCCATAGATGCCTGCTAGTAGATTAGAAAGCGAGGCTTAGACTTCAGATTTCTCGCTGTAAAATTGTTCTCAACTTTCTGATTTTAGTTTATTCAGGATCGTTGGCGAGGTTGTGGGAAGACTGAGAAGGAGGCGGAGCTAATTACAGACATTTTTAAGGTCATGAACAAATATTACACCAACATTTTCTTTTCTTTTCCTGTTTTTTGGACCGACTTTCGAATACGAGATGCAAAATCAGATTAATTACGAGAGTGAGAGGCTTGTAACCTTCAGGCGAGACACATGAGTCAGCAAAATACTACAGAGAGAGAGAGAGAGAGAGAGAGAGAGAGAGAGAGAGAGAGAGAATTTCTTCTCCTGAGTTATGATATAATGATGTCAGATTTTCCTGAGATTTACAACACCATCGTCTGTTTCCTGTAAATAAATAAATGGATGGATGAATAAATAGATAAATTAATATTTAAAAAAAAAATACTTATTTGATTAGAGACTAAAATGACAGTGAAATTCACCTCCTCTAAAAAGCAAATACAAAAAGAACTAAAATAATTGTGCCTTTTAAAGGAAATAAAAAAAAAAAAAAAATATATATATATATATATATATATATATATATATATATATATATATATATATATATATATATGATATTTACTATGTATAATATAATATATAATATATAATAAAATATATATGTGTGTGTGTGTGTGTGTGTGTGTGTGTAAGCATTCTTTTTTGGTGTTTTCTTCTTAAATAATAACACTTTTTAAAACTATTTTTTAAATATTTAAAAAAGCAGGTATGAAATTGTAATAAATTATGAAGATACACATTTTTATCTGTTCCTTTTTGCTCTTTATATGTTATTAAGAAAAGCTAGCTTAGCTCTTCTGAACTTTTTTGATGCGGTGTCTTGTGGAGAAATATTAAAAACAGATTTTTTTGCGTGAAGTCAAATGGTTTAAAATATATATATAAAAACAAAGCTGAAAACTTAAATATAGAAATAATAATAAAAAAAAGTCTGGTGAGCATTTGCTACTAATGTTAAAACTTAAATTCTTTAAAAACAATGTAAAAAACTGAACCCAGTATTGTTTCTTTTCTTCTTTTTTTGCAGATAAAAGTAAAAGAAAATGTTTAGAAATTGAGTAATACATTACCATTTTGGGCCGATTTCAGATTTCAGATTTATTGTTCAATTATTTCTATTGTAAAATTGTAAATATGAACATTACAGATCAGAGATTGTTTATTTGTGTTTTATTTATTTATTTATTTATTTATTTATTTATTTCATCCTTCAAACTCGACGAAAACTCACCAAAAACTTGCTCTCGCAACTTTTCAGAAAATTGTGTGCGATCAGGTTTGCTAAATACTGTTGCTAAAAATCCTCTTCCTGTACAAACTGTGGTTAAGGGTTGATGCTAACGCACCAGCATGCTAATGCTAACTCTCAAACATGACCAGTGAAATCGCAAACCGAACATAACATATAAGTTGGCGTTCTAGCTAAGACTCGCGACCTAGCTACCGATACCTGTTCACCTCGCTTTATGACGTACTACGGATGAAACTGATAGCTAGGAATAAAAAAAAAAAAGGTATGGATCTTCTCTGCACAGCTAGCTGCTACACAACGTTTGCAAAAAGTGGATCACAATGTAGAAATTTCTAAATGCTAAAGTACTTATTTAGGCGTATTAATGTTATAATTTTTATTGTTTTGAATGGTTCCAGTTAGCCATGATTTGAGATTAGCCGTTTCATACATCTGGTATCTTCCAGAACAGTCCGAATCTTCCGTTTAACGTGCTAATCGACCCATGTGTCATGTGAACACACAAACTTTTCGCATGCTAACGCTAACTCTCTGGTGCGACTGCAAAAATGCTAACTATCCGACTTAACTGAGATGGGACATGAACGTCCTGCTATGAAACTCGTTTCTGGAGAACATCGCACGCCTAAAAAGAGAATGGAGATGAAGATCGTTTGATTGAAATAGGGGGAGAAAATAATCAACATATCAAAATATTGATAGAATTCACTCACTTTAACGACACATTGAGGAACTAAAGCGATCTAAAAAAAGTAATAAGTTACCATACAGAGACAGGAATTTACATCGTATATACATTCTGTGTGAAATAAACTCCTTCGCCACGATCGCTCCGCTCCGTCACGCCTCCAAAGTCCCGCAATCCGCCGAGAAGGTCCTGCTTTCAGTAAGGAAAAAGCCTACGCTGGAGATCTTCACTTCTGTGTAGTTACTGAGAAGACCCAGAAGATCTGGAGGTCGTTGGATCTCATAAAAGATGGTTATTGTTTAACCCCTTAACCACACTTAAAAAAAAAAAAATACAACAAAAAAAAAAGCATGAACTTCCCATACGGCTGAACCATCTGGTCTCCAGATCGAGGTTCAGTAGAACTTTACATTTCCATCTGCACAAAAAAGGAAAAAGTGCTCCATAAAGACTCGACTCCAGGGTTTGGAAAGGTGAAGCAGGCACTTAAGTCCGTCCCATTGCTCATATGTGTGTGTGTGTGTGTGTGTGTGTGTGTGTGTGTGTGTGTTTGTGAATATATATACGTGGTCCAGTTCCGGTTCCGGGTTCCGGTTGTATTAGCCGAGGATGTCGAGGTAAACCGGAGCTGCTTTTCCCAAAGCAAAGAGAATTTTCTGGATCTCTTTGATGTTGAGCCTCTGCTGAGGTTCTCGCTGCCAGCAGCCCAACATCACGTCATAAACCTCCTTAGGACAGACGCGAGGACGCTCCAACACCCGCCCCTGCGTTATACACTCAATCACCTGCAGGATGGGAGAGAGAGAGAGAGAGAGAGAGAGAGAGAGAGATGAAGGACAAATTCGTGAGTGTGAGAGATCTTTAAAAATAAACCTGAAAATGAGCGCCTTCTTAATATTGTGTTGTTCCAGATAAACAGATAAAACAAATTATGTGGAAAAACAAATGGGTTTTTATCTACGAGAAATGGATCTGTGTACAGTTTATGATTTTGAAGAGTGTGTTCTCTGCTCATGTTCTACCCCGTGTTCTCCTTTGTGTTCTCCCCCTTGTTCTCTTCCATGTTCTACCCTATTTTTCTCCCTGTGTTCTCCCCATGTTCTCCATCGTGTTCTTCCCATGTTCTCCCCCATGTTCTCCCCGTGTACTCCCCCATGTTCTCATGTTTTTCTCCATCTTCTTCCTCATGTTCTCCCCTGTGTTCTTCCCCATTTTTCCCACACGTTTTCCAATTTTTTAAAATGTTCTCCCCCATTTTCTCCCTCATGTTCTCCCCATGGTTCTCCACATCTTTCCACTCATTCCCTTGTTTTAACATGTTCCTTTCCTTCACCATTTCCAGAACAATGAAAACAGCGGTTCATCCGGATAAAAGCACGCCAACGTCCTCACTAGCGTTCTCTTTATCGTTATGATTTATTACCTCAGGAGAAATTCGCTGGGTCTCAGCAGGAAGCTAATCTCACAACAATTAGCAAAACCTGTCAGACTGCAGTATTGGAATGAACTCTGTTATTAGCAAAATACACGCTAATTAGCCTTGGCTGGCTTTTACTCCTGGTTAGCTAGATTAGCATGTTACGTATGGCTAATCTTCTTATTAGCAAAGTAAGAAATTAGGTAAGGAAAGAAATTTGGAGCTCACGCATTCATACCTAATCTCTGGAAAAAAATCAATAATTGTTCCTTCAGCAAAGAAACCAAGTTTGAGAAAAAACAATGATTTTTAGGCAGTAGCTTTGACATCCGGCGTAATGAACCCACTGCAATTTGCATAGAGGCAGCGGCGTTCAAGTCGTGATTCTACTAATTTTATAGTGATGAGTGACCTTGAGTCCAACACAAACGTCCTCTTTGGGGACAATAAAGTGTTTTTAATTTCACTTCTAGCTAAAAAGGTAAACAAACAGAATAAACCTAAACCATGCTAATAAGCCTTTAACTTTTCCACATGATTAGCTAGATTAGCATGTTTGGCATAGCTAATCTACTTGCTAGCAAATCCAGACATCAAAATGTGCAATTGATTTGGACTTATATATGTTTGTTTTTAATGACTGTTGTGTGTATGTGTGTGTGTGTGTGTGTGTGTGTGTGTGTGTGTGTGTGTAATTAACTTGACAACATATGGAACATGCTACTTAGAGAAAACTCAAGCCACCCATTAGCATGTGATGCTACGTTTCTGTCTTCTCGGACAGCAGGAAGTGACAGGCCGTGCCTCGTCTCGTCTTCCTCATTACGCCTGATTTGACTCGGAGCCATTGTCGCCTTATTGAAGCCTGTGTCACTTAATTGCTCTGTTCTCATCATCTCAGCTTTCAGCCTTAATTGATTTCACTCGCGGTTAAATACGCTAGCCACGGGCTACGCTTAAAATAGAGCCTCGTCGTAATTCTGGCTCGGAGTCTGACGCCCGGCGCGCTGGGATTTACTCGGAACGCGTGCCGTGTCAGAGCGGAGATAATGGAAAATAAGTGGGACAAGACGACGGGGAATTTTATAACGCACACAGCAGGATGGTGCGATTCCACGCTACGCTACAAACCTGCTCGCATTTCGGGTTCGATTAGAGAAACGGACGGAGCGTGGGTAAAAAAAACAGCAAAAAAAAACGTGTTAAAGTAATTTATTTCCTCCGATTTTATTGTTATTTCGCACCACTTCAATCACGAGATTTACGACTTAAAGCATTCAGGAGCGTCAGACCTGTTAAATCAGATCCTGTACAAGCTCGGGGAGATTTGGGATTTGGGTTCTCCCCATGTTTTACCTCCATGTTCTCCTCATTTTTATTTTTTTGCTGATGCCCTCCATTTTCATGCTACTAAAAACAGCGGCTCGTCCTGATAAAATCACGCTAACGTCCTCGCTAACGTCATTGTCACAATTCATTACCAGAAATTCTCACTGCGGTTAGCTGATTTCACAACAATTAGCAAAACCTGTCAGTAAAATATAATCATGCTAGCAGTAAAAATAAATATAAAAATTATAAAATAAATATACAGTAGCATGCTCTGGCTTTTGCTGGCTAAATTAGCATGTTTGGTACTGGTTATCTGGTTATCCAAAGCAAATAATGAAGTAGTGAAAGAAAGAATGAGCTTGCTAATGATTGCACTAACCAGCGATTAGTCAAGACCTTGCTAGTAGTAAAAAAATCATTTAGCACTAAAAAAACAAAAAGATGCTTATTAGTTTTAATTATGTTTTAAAACAGCTAATCCACTGACTAGCAAACTCAACAACAAGAAGAAATTGCAACGCGATCTTCTCTAGCCGTGAACAGGAAAGAGGTGCTCATGAGGATGCTGGAACACATATCGAGGATTAGTGTATGGTCAGATGTTGCGTATACCTCGTTATTGGCGAGCTGGAACCAGGGCTGCTTGCCGTAGGTGAAAATCTCCCACAGGATGACGGCGAAGCTCCAGACGTCGCTCTCGGTGGTAAATTTGCGGTACATGATGCTTTCAGGAGGCATCCAGCGAATTGGAAGCATCGTATGACCTCCGACCTGACAGGAAAAAAAGAGGGTCAGATAGAATCCTGGAGAAACCTGAACAGTGAACATGATCGAATCGTGTTCAGGAAATTTCATTACAGAAAACATGAAACTACATCCGTTTTTTTAATTACAGTAGGACAAATTAACAACCGTTCCCAACAAGCAGAAGCAATTATTTCAGTTTTTTACACTAATGGCACTTAAACACACTGGCAGTTTTGTGTTTAGTGCTTGATTTATTCGCCTCGTATTTCCCTAATATTGTTTCAAATATCTGTATTAAAGTGAAATGCAGCGCTCATTACAGACTCGAGCTGTTTTGCAGAGAAAATCAATAAACATAAAGTAGATAGCTTGTGGGAAGACAATGCAACAAATTATTTATCTTTAGTTGGGGGTCAGTGTCAAAACTAAAGGTTGTAGCTGTGAATACCTGAGCATAAGACCACATTTAGTGCCCATTTGCTGTTATAATGAGATTTTGTGGAGATTCGTAGAGATTCTTTTAGCCACAAGGGTGTTAATAAAGTCAGGTACTGATGGAGTTGAGAAGGTGAGGAGGCCTGAGGTGCAGTCAGCGTTCACATTCATCATGTTCAACAGGATTGGAGCACTATAGCAGGAGATGTTCCACTAAAATCCATGTACAGCAGGTCTGCTAGTTCAAATGAAAGAAACATTTCATGCTCCTGCACCCAAAGACGTCCTACACAATTGTGTGCTTCTGGCTTTGTGCTAACATTTAAGCTAAGAACCCCAAACAGCTGGAAAAGTCAGGTGTCCTAATACTTTTGCCCACAAAATTGACCACTTGTTATCTATTAATAAACACGGTCACAGAAATATCAGCTTTCAAAATGGTTTGTTTTTATTCTAATGGTTTTCACTACAAAACAACAAATGCTATTACAAACCACCAGCTTTTAACCATTAAATCCATTAAGCCAAAAGGTTTACATTACAACAGAGCATTTTGGTAGATCATTAGTAATTATAATGAAAACAAAGCCTCCAGTGAATGATGTCCTATTGGTCCCTAGCAGCATCTAGTAGATACTAGCATGTGAACTACAAACAGTTGGTCCTAAATGGTTTCAGACAAAACATGCCACCAGAATTATCATTTGACAAATACCAGAAGAGAAAACAATTAAAGTTTTTTATTAAAACCATCAGGACCAATAAAACATTACACATTCTATAACAGTTATTTATGTTTAGCTTATGTGTAATATAAAGAAATAGGTAATAAAAGGTTCCTGAGAACTATAATAGCATAGGAACCTCAAGACTTGTGACATTGGTAATATAGGAATATTTGAACATTGATCAAACTCTGTAAACCCCCGAGTTCAGAACAAGACTCTGGAACAGAGAGCGATTGAAACAATAGACCATGGAAATCAATGTCCTTGAGAAGATTAAACTCTGGTAATATCAGGACCATGAATATGGAGCTATAGCATAATAAGCTTCTGGAACAGGGTAGTTTGGTAATAGAAAATCAGAACTCTTTAAATCTTTGTAATATAACTTTTGAAAAATGAGGCTCTGAGGAACATACGATTTTAGCACATTAAGAAAATAAGGCACTGGTCAGATCATTTGCTGAGGCACAACACACATAGACTGTGGGAATTAAATTTAATTAGAACATATGCGGCTGCCAACAAAGGACCCTAGAAACATAAGACTCTGGAGAAATTGGACTGTAGAAACATAGAACCATGAGAACATAAGAATCTGGGAATACACTGTAGGACTTTGGGAACATAAGACCCGGGAAACATTGGATCCTGGAAACGTAGGACCCTGGAAACAAATGACTCTGGGAACATAGAACACTGGGAATGTAGGACCCAGAAAACATGGGACTCTGGGAACATAAGGTTCTGGAAACATAAGGCTCTGGGATCACAGCCCACTAGGAATATAGGACCCTGGAAACAGAACTGTGAAAACGTAGGACCCGAGAAACATAGGACAGTTGGAAGATAAGGTTCCATTACATAGAACCATAGGACCCTAGGGACATAAGACTCTGGGGACATACTGTAGGGCTCTGGAAACAAAAGACCCTAGGAACATGGGCCTCTAGGAGCATACTGTATGACCATAAGACTCTTGGAATATAAGGTTTGGGGAACCTAAGGCACTGATAACATATAACCCAGAAAATTAAGGACTCTGGCAACATAAGATACTCATGACAGTGAACCCATGGATCATACCACTATTAGAATTAAAGCCCATGGGAACATAAACCAGTAGAAACAAAGTACTCTGAGAGCATAGGGGTATAGAAACAAGGAAATAAGAATGTTGAACCCAGAGAACATAGAAGATGGAACTATAATGACTCAGAACATTAGCCCCAAGGAATAATAAGATTTAGGTCTCCAAGAATATGAGAACAAAAGATCCTTGGGCGGAAGCCTTTAGAGAATCCTACAACAGAAACCTAAGACCCTGGAAACGCAAGATTTTGGACCTCAGGAAATGTAGAACCTTGGAACATAATGCTTTGGGAACTTGGGACCTCAGAAACGTAGGACTGACCTTGATGAAAAGACAGAATAGAGGAAGGAAAAACACCTTTATAATGTGTTGAAGGAGTTTGACAGCTTTAGAGCGCTCAGAGACAGGAGTTAAGTGACGCTTCAAGCTAGATACTAATCGATTAAAACAACGTGTCTTTAATCATCACTGCACCGGGCCGGATTAGTCTGAATTCTATTTCCTCTCGGTGTGGATGGAAGCGTGTTAATTATATCTGTGGTATGAACAACGATGGTGATGTTTTGATGATAGCCACACCATTATAGTGGTTTTCATCTCTAAAGTGGCAGCTGCGTACTGATTACACAGCTCATTAGTGCAGTTCACATGCAACAAAGGGCTTCACACACACACACACACACACACACACACACACACACACACACACACACACACACAGAGCATTACTAAGAGCCAGTGTGGTATCTTTAAAGGTAAAAGCCTGCTTTATTGAAAATATTTCAAGTAGGCACCCTGAACTGTAAGACTTCATCAAACCCCAAGAACATAAAACCCTTAAGAATACAGTATACAGCACAGGAACAAAGTGCTCTGGAAGCATAGAGGAACTTCAAAATCTAGATACCTCAAAAGATTTGGGAACATATACAATGTAAACATCGAACCCCGGTTGCACAATGTCTTGGTTATGGCATGCACCAGAACTGGTTATATTTTATAAACTGTAATCCCAGGAAACAAAAACTGTGGACATGAGAACAAAGGGCTCTGGTATCATAAGGAATATAAAGCCATCAAAAAAAGAGGATTCTGGTTACAAAGGACCTGGAAACATGTACATGGATAGTAATGCTCTAGTAAAATTTACACCCTTGAAACACAGAATTTAAGCGCATAGGATCTTGGAACATAGAAACTTTGGACATAGTACTTTAAGACCTCTTGAAGCATTGAACCTGAGGGTTTTCTAGGAACATAAAACCCATGAAATATAAGACCTGGGAATATTGGACTTGGGCAAATAAATCTGTAGCAGTGTCAGAGATTTAGAACCTGAATACACAGGACTTAGAAACATGTCTCATGTTTTGAATACCAACTGAGCACAGACATCATAGATGAGCTGAATCAACTAAACAGTGGTCCATAGAAAAGCATTGTGCATATACTGTATTCCAAAAGTATTGGGTCACCTGGTCATAAGTACTGTATGTGATTTTTAAACATTGCATTCCACATTCAGTCCTAATTTGCTTTTAAAATTCCCTCCACTCTTCTGGGAAGATGTTCCACTAGATTTTGTTGTGTGCTTATGAATATTTGTGTTCATCAGCCACAAGGGTGTTATGAAAGTCAGGTACTGACGTAGGTGAGGAGACCTGGGGTGCAGTCAGCATTGAGATCAGAGCTCTATAGCAGGTCACTCAAGATCTTCCTCTTCAAAGCATGTAAACAAAATCTTCAAGGAGCTCACTTTGAGCACAGGGGCACTGCCATGCTGGAACAGGTTTGGGTTTCCAAGTTCAAGTGAATGCCAAATTTTATTATAGCGCACCGTCTATACAAATGAGTGACTACAGTTTTGTGGTAACAGTTTGGAAAAGATCCACATAAAGCAGGAAAGGTCAGGTGACCCAATACTTTTGGAAATATACTGTATACACCCCCCCCCGCAAAACAAAAAAAAAAAAGAAAAAACTTTAACTCTGTTTGATAACCTTGTGTCCAATTAGAATTTGAATACCAGGAGGTGGTAGCTCAGTAGTTAAGGCATTTGACTTTGGATCAGAAGGTCACAGGTTCAAATCTCACCATCACCAAGCTGCCACTGCTGGGCCCTTGAGCAAAAGCCCTAAGACCACCCCCTGCTCACTTGTAAGTCGCGCTGGATAAGGGCGTCTGCCAAATGCCGCAAATGTAAATGTAAGTACAGTGGTGTTCCCAGGAGACCCTGCTTTGAAAAGTCTGGGAGAAAGCTGTTGGAAAACTAGTGGGTAAAGCAGCATGGACACCAATTCTGGTTTAGCTAATAATTATTGATAACAAATCTTTTAACATAATAATCATCGTTGTCTGAGAGGAGGTGCTAAAATGATAGAAAAATGTAGCATCCAAGTCTGTAATTACACTTAAAATTGAGTGCTAAGAGGAAAGTCTGTGAATTCTGCCATACTGATGTGAAGGAAACAAGGGAACAGGGCAAGTGTGATCATCAGACCTGCTCTCGGTTCACTGCAATCCCTTTATCTCAAGAGACAGCTCATAACCCGAGACGCCAATGAGGCGGAACAAACAGACATTAGTCCTCGCTCTGTCCCGCCATATTTCTCGTCCTCTTCTCTGTCTCTCAGCTTCTACAGCTTTCCTGCTAGTCCAGATTTTCCTTTGCTATTCAGAACTGCTCAAGGATTTATGATCTCGTCTCATTATAAGGTTTTATCGCTTTGTTTACAACAATGACATGAACCAAGTCTGAGTCTTGTGAGCCAGTGTCGGGTTTTTTTATGAGTCATTGAATCTTTTAAAAAAGGTCTTTCTTGCTAATGAGAATTTTAGCTTTTTTGCCAGTGACGGTTGAATTTTTTGCAAGTCATGGTTTTAGCTTTTTGCTAATGAGCATTTAAGAGTTTTGCTATTGAAAGCTTACATTTTTTGCTAGTAGGAATTTGACATTTGTGCTGATAACAGTTTTAGTCTTTGCAAATGATGGCTTTACATTTCTGCTGGTCAGAAGTTTAGTTTTATGGTAGTAAAAGTTCAAATCTTTTGCTTGTAAATGTATTCGCTTTTCATTATTGAACTGAGCTGCTTGCTAGTCAGTGCAGAGGCCTTTATTACTGAGTGTTCTGGGTCCAGCATTTCTCATGGGTCTACCATTGCTCAGTGGTCCAACATTGCTCAGGTGTCCAACATTGCTCGGGGGGCCAGCATTGCTCAGGGGTCCAGCATTGCCCAAAGTTCCACCATTGCTCAGGGGTCCAACATTGCTCAAGGGTTCAGCACTCCTCAAGGGTTCAGCATTGCTCAACTGTCCAGCATTGCTAAGGAGTCCAGCATTGCTCAGAGGGCAGCATTCATCAAGGATCCAGCATTGTTCAAGGGTGCAAAATTGCTCAGGGGTCCAGCTTTGCTCAGAGGTCCGACATTGCTCAAGAGTCCGACATTGCTCAGAGGCCCAGCATTGGCAGCCAGGTGGTGCTATAATTTGAACAAATGTCCTTCAGATCAGAATACCAATATCATAAACACTGAGCTACCACTTACCTCACACAGTTTGTAGCTTGTACTGAGACATTATTTTATTTTTATCTTTTCTTTCCCAGGAAGGCCTTTCCTTGTGCTGCATTAATCTTCAAGTAGAAGACGTTGTTGGGTTCCTCTGATCAATCAGAAGATTAAGTGAGGTTGTGAATATCACAAGTTACAGGTTAAATAATCATTCATTCTATGTGGATTATGATTTTAAATAAAGTGCAGATTGCATAGCCCGCGAGCAGAATTTTTGGTTTTCCTGATGGTTTTGCTAATGAGTATTTCTTGCTTACAAAAAAATAAAAATGTTTTTTTATTGCCAGCAAGTGTCCTGTTTGTGTTGGTGTGTTTGTCTCGGAGCATTGTGAAGCCTAAATGAATGGATTAGCTTTTTATTAATCTAATTCATTTGTGTCTGGCCATCTCCCAGCAGCTCCTTCCTGTGTGGAACAACACGGAGCAGATAAACGCGGGGGGGCCAACAGCAGGGGAATCGTCTGAAAACAGAATTACAGACGTCAGGGAAGGTGATGAGCAGCGTCAGTGCGATCTCAAAAGGGCAGCGTATTGAAAAGCAGAACAATTAGAAAGCATTTGACATGCTGAGAACAGGAAGTGAGTCATTCTGCAATTGTGTCGCTAAATCAATAGCATGGCTAATCTAGCGAAGGGTGTGTGGGGAAAAGCCACACACACACACACACACACACACACACACACACACACACACACACACACACCATGGAAGAGGAACAAAATACAAAATAAGCCAAAAGAAATTTCTTCTAATTAAAAACAGGTATACAACATAAATATAAGTTCTCTATGATGTTCCATGCTCTCAGGGTTCCACAGTTCCATGCTTGAGGATCATTCTGTTATAGGATCCATTTTCTTCCAGTCTTCTAGGTTTGTATTTTTCCGAGGTTCTATCTTTGCTGAATGCAGTGTTTTTGAGATAGTGTGGTCGCAGGATCCTATACTGTTTCTCCAGGGCTGGATTCAAAGAACCTTTTATTTCCAGAGTTCTATATTCCCAGAACCTTTCATTTTTAGGGTTCTATATTCACAAGGTATTTACTTACCAGGGTTCTATATTCCTGGAATCTTTAATATACAGGGACTTATATTCCCAAAACCTTTATTTTCCAAGGTTTTAAATCACCAGATCATGTCATTTCCATGGTTCTATATTCACAGGGCCTTTCAGTTTTCAGGGTTCTTTATTACCAGAACCTTTACTTTCTAATGATCTGTATTTCCAGAACATTTCATTTCCAGGCTTATATATTTCCAGAGCCTTTTCTTTTCAAGAATAATAATTCCCAGAACCTTTCATTTACAGAGTTTTATATTCCCAAACCCTTCACTTTCCAGGGTCCAATATTTCCAGAACTTTTAGTTTTTAGTGAATTATGCATGGAGAAGCTGGTGTTGGATCTGTGATGATTTCAAATTTTGAGCTATTTTTCTCAGTAGCTCCTGTTCCATAATCTCAAATGACTGTATAAGACTGTAGAAAGAATATCACTCATAATCACACACTCCAGTGCTCATGTTAGTTCTCACTCTCCAGTGTTCTGTAGTGTTTAAAGACTATAATCACACTCTTGATGTCACCCAAACGATGATGAGGTTCTGCTTTTGAGTCTGGTTCCTCTCAAGGTTTCTTCCCAATAACATCTAATGGAGTTTTTCTTTCACTGCTCATCAGGGATCAACACACATCGTTCACTTGCATTCTTAAATTCTGTAAAGCTGCTTTGAGACAATGTGAAAAGTGCTCTTGAACTTGTATTTATAATCCCAGAACCTTTATTTATATCAAAATGTTTAATTTGCAGAGTTCTGTAACAGCAGAAACCCAAATTGCAAAGTTTTAAATTTACAGGGTTTTTCTTTTCCAAGCAGCCCATGTTTCCCAAGCATTCTATCCTATCTAGAGCTTTCCCAGCTAGTTTAATGTTCCTAGGATTCCTGGGGTGTTTCAAGAGTCGTATGTACCAAAGGACCTTTAGTATCCAGGGTCCTTTATTTCCAGAGTCTTTTGATTTCAGGATCTGCTGTTCCCATGGTTCTGTTCCTATTCTGTTTCTATAACTTTTAATTTCCATGGTTTCTGTGATATATTTTGCTCTTCAGGGTCTTGAACCTTTCTAGATGCTGACAGTCTAATGGTCCATATTTTCAGTGGAGTACATTCTGCAGCTTTAGGTCTCAGGGTTAGGATTCCAAATGGTTACAGAAGGTGTGAAGGTGCCATGATTAGCCATTTATACCTTCATCATTAAAGTTGATACCAGCTTCTTAGCACCTTATAAACGTGTTCATCTTCTTCTTACTGGTGAGAAGAATCTAAAACAGCTTCATCATTAAAAATGAAAATGTTATATTTAAATCATGCAGCAATCCTGTAGCTGTAACTTCCTTTCTCTCACTCATGGTGGTTTCTCTTCAGTGTTTCGACCCCAATCTGCTTCCCGGATCTGTGCCGTGAGGAGAAGGGAAGCTCTGATGGATATGAAGCGTGACGGCGGCATTGTCGCATGCGGATGTCGGCTGTAATGCGGGTTAATTAAACCTGCGGCCGTGCGCTAAACTCTCCATTCCAGTCCTGAAATCGTTCTGACAGCTGCGAAAGTCTTGTTTAACACAACGGCGCCGGCGTCCTGTCCAATAATCACGCTGGTTTGTTATTCCTCAAAATCAGCCTGTTACACACTTGAGGGAAACTTCATAAACGTAACAAACGCCACCCCTCTTTCCCCTCTCAGCAACAATACCAACAAAGCACACCAAGACAAACAAACTACAAACAAACAAACAAACAAACAAACCAGTCTTGCTTGCATCTTCATTCTAACCCAGATCAGTTCCTCATTTCATGTCATGTGACCCAGTCCTCAAATATAAAAAAAATCTGATGTAAAAATTATTTATTTTGTTTTATTATTGTTATTATTATAATAATTATTATTATTATTATTATTATTATTATTATTTTAGGATATTTATTTTGTTTATTCCTGTCTGTAATAAAAAAAAGACAACGCAGACAATGAAAAAAAGATTAGAGAAATGAGCTGAAAAAAAATTAGAGCAATAAATTATAATATTAAAGAGCAGGAACAAAAATTTGGACAAAAAAGTCTTTAATTAAAGATAATATAATATTGTGCAGAATCCAAAATAAACAATAAACATTCTTATTATTATTATTATTATTATTATTATTATTATGGGAACTTGATCTCGTATATGATATGGTATCGTGCCACACGCAGCAGTTTTCCCGACTCACCCGGTAGTAGTCAGTGCTGTAGATGTCTCTGGACATGCCGAAGTCTCCGATCTTCACCAGAAGGCCGTTCCCGACCAGGCAGTTGCGGGTTGCCAGGTCTCGGTGCACGAAGTGCTGAGATGCCAGGTACACCATCCCTGCTGCGATCTGAGTGGCTATGTGCAGCATCTGAGACAGACCCAGCTCCCCGTTCGTCTGCAGCGGCTGACCGTCCACCAAGATCATGGCATCAGGACCGTGAGCTCTGTCAGGAGACACCACCACATACCGAACATCAATTCGGTATCAATACATTTATCAGACTTATCAGACGCTAACCCAGTGAGTCAACGCTAACCCAGTGACTCAATGCTAACCCAGTGACTCAAAGCTAACCCAATGACTCAAAGCTAACCCAGTGACTCAAAGCTAACCCAATGAGTTAATGCTAACCAAGTGGTTCAACGCTAATAAAGTGAGTCAAAGCTAACCCAATGAGTCAATGCTAACCCAGTGAGTCAATGCTAACTCAGCACGTGTAACTTCTGTGTAACTCTTTATTTTGGATCCTGATTTTTCCGCTTGAAGAAACTTTGTACATGGAATCTTAGACATCTGTCAATCAAACACAATTAGTTATTTGAATATTTAGGCCACACCCATTAGGATTGTTCTCAGAGCAGGGCATGTTTAATTAGTGTGTTCGTTTTATCCTTTTATTGATAAAATACGGGAAGCTCTCAGCCAATCAGAACGCACCACACTCGGATTATCAATAAGGAAGAATCGTGGGATTTTCCATAACAGGAAGCTGGACTTCTGAAAGAAATCCTCTGAAGCGTGATGATCCTCCTCCTGCATTCTGGTCACGAACGCTCTTCATCACGCAGAACCGGCGTTCCTGTCCGTGCCAGCGCAACAGCATGCAGGAACCCAAGGGAACCCTGGAGCGTGTGTGTGTGTGTGTGTGTGTGTGTGTGTGTGTGTGTGTGTGTGTGTGTGTGTGTGTGTGTGTGTGTGTGTGTTATCCGGTGTCATCATGTTATCCTCTTAATCCAGGCAGCGGGAGTTAGCGAGCGTTTGGCGGCGCTTCCCAGGACGGTTCTTGTCAGAACCCATGTACGCAGTGTATCATCTCACGTCCTGTTTCTCTCACAGTTCCTCCGCTGAGCACTCGTTCCTCATCCATCAAGCTCCGATCGCTCGTGCCAAAGAGAGAGAGAGAGACAACAGGAAATGAAATCTGCTTCGTCGCTGTGGATGCGAAACAAGAAGGTCTGAGACGGATTTCCATGAAAGCAATTGAATAATACAGAGGAAAGATCAGGAGCAAGTTCCAGCTACACCTGCAAGTGTGAATAAACACACCTGAGAGATGAGAAGAAACACACGTGCTACACGTACAACGCTAAACTACACACCAGTATAGGACATCTGACTTTTCCACCCAGATGTGGTTCTTATCCAAACCGGTACCAAAAACTTGAAGGCACACAATTGTGTAGGACGTCTTTGGATGTAGGAGCATGAAATTTTGACTTCACTTGAACTAGGAGATCCAAAACTGTTCCAACATGACTATGCCCCTGTGCACAAAGCAGCTCCATAAAGATCTGCTTCTTATGGTTTGGAATTGAAGTGGAAGATCTCCTGCTGTAGAGCTCCAACCCTACTGACATGATGAATGTGAACGCTGACTGCACTCCAGACCTCCTCAACTTCTCACCTACATCAGTACCTGACTTTACCAACACCCTTGTAACTAAAGACATCTCCACAAAATCCAGTGAAACATCTTCCCAGAAGAGTGGAGGTTACTCCAAAAGCACATGGAGCCTAAATGAGATGTTCAAAAAAGAGCACATAGGAAACTTAATATGAGGTGTCCACAAACTTTTGGCAGTATAGTGTGTACTGTAGATTTGTAGATGTTTCATTAGAGAACTCGTTGTCATGTCTGCACAAGCTCTTATCTGTGCTCTAATCATTTTCTTCTAGATGTTCTTTCATCCAGCATGGAACATTGTGGATTCCTGTAAGCCAGCGAGCAGCTCAGATGATAAACAGAGCAGGATGAACTTTGAGGAACTCGTTCTGATTTTTGGAAATTGTAAATTTTCAGCTCTAAAATCTACAGAAAGTCCTGATGAGAAACATACCTGAGGAACTTGTTGAGATCTCCGTGCTTCATGTACTCGAACACCATGATGAGCGGATCTCCGTCCACGCAAACGCCGTAGAACTTGACGATGTGCTCGTGCTGCAGGTTGGTCAGGAGCTCGGCCTCGCGTTGGAAATCCTTCCTCGCTGCCAGTGTGGGGTCCTTCAGGGTCTGAGAACACAGAGGAGCATCCATAATGGATTCAAATGAGATTTCATCCTGAGCACTGGGAGGAGTCTCCAGTTCCAGAGCTTCAGCTTTTAAAATTTGTATCCATTTATATTTTTTATTTTATTAGGAGCAGATTTAAAATGTAGTTATTCTACAACAGCTGTGAAAGAAAGAGAGAGAGAGAGAGAGAGAGAGAGAGAGAGAGAGAGAGAGAGAGAGAGAGAGAGAGAGAGAGAGAAAGAATCTGTCTGTCTTTCTTTTTGTTGGTCTTTATGTCGCTCACTCTTTCCATGAATGTCTCTTTTCTTTCTATTTCTGTCTCCCTCCCTCTCTCTCACTCTCTCTCTCTCTCACTCCCACTCTCTTTCTCTCTCTCTTCCCCCTCTCTCTCACTCTCTCTATCCTTCTCTTTCTCCCTCCCCATCTCTTTCTCTTCCACCCTCCCTTCCTCTCTCTCTCTCTCTCTCTCTCTTTTTTCGCCCCTTTATGTCAAGTCAAGAAGTTTTTATAGTTATATGAACTGTATTAATATTTGACTCTGTACACAGTGAAATGAAACCTCGTTCCTGCAGAACCCCGGTGCTGCAGAGTTCAGGACTAGTGAACGTCCTCAACACATCAGTGCAGACAGACGGTGCAGGACAACACGAGACAGTGAGACAGTGTGTAAACAGTTTGTAGTAATGAAGTGTGGATGGTGCTGAAGACATGAGTGTGTGAAGTGAGTACAAGTGTGTGTTTGAGTCCGGGTGCTACAGATCAGATTGTGTGTGTGTGTGTGTGTGTGTGTGTGTGTGTGTGTGTGTGTGTGTGTGTCTGTGTGTGTGTGTGAGGGGTGTGTGTGTGGTCATCCACAATGCTGTTGGGTTTGCAGATGCAGCGTGTGGAGAGAGACTCTTGATTATCTTCTCAGTCGTCCTCACAACTGACGCTGCTCAGGATGCTCTCGATGGTCCCTCTGTAATACATGGTCAGGATCGGGGAGAGATGGGCTTTCCTCAGCCTTCTCAGAAAATAGAGATGCTTCTGGGCTCTTGGTGATGGAGCTGATGTTGAGTGACCAGGTGAAGTTCTGAAGTTCTCCGCCAGATGAACACCAAGGAATTTGGTGCTCTTGACGATCTCTACAGAGGATCCATCGATGATCAGTGGAGAATGGCTGCTCCTTTGTTCTTCTCTGTGTTGCTCCACACCGGGCTGTTAAATGGTGCACCTTCTCTCTGTATGCTGACTCGGCGCTCTTGCTGATGAGACCCACCACGGTCGTGTCATCGGCGAACTTGATGATGCAAACTTGGTCTGTTTTTAGATCCAGCTACATCCCTTACTTTTTTCACTCCTTTTTCTCTCTCTCTCTCTCTCTCTCTCTCTCTCTCTCTCTCTGCCCCCTCACCACAAAAAGTGTAGACTCCTCTATTCTCAAAACATCAGAAGTTGCAGCTTGACCTCTGACACTGGAGGCTCCTTCCTGCTTCCCCGTTCCATAAAACATTCCACCAGACAGAAAACTCCCTGTTAATGAACCGTTGCTATGGAAACTATAGCACGACGACGATAATGAGCGTATTGATAGAAAACCTACGCTACTGTCGGAGCTGCTGGTCTACAGAATTCAACACCTTCTGACCAATCAGAGGCCAGGATTCTGCAGTGAATCCAGCGTTTATTTTGAGTTTAATCTCGACGGTTTTACGCGATTTATCTTCATATCATCCCGACTTCAGGGTGCACAGCCGCCATCTCGGTCTTAATTATTCACACTCCGTGTCACAGGTTGTTACCAGACTCATTTAGATGGATGGAGGCTTCAGAAGAACAGATGGTGGAGCTTTATTTCTCTATTAGACACCGGATTAGCCAAGGCCACCTGCTGGGGGGAATGTAAGTGTGTATTAGCTACAATCTCATGTGTTTTCTGTGCGTGTGTGTGTGTGTGTGTGTGTGTGTGTGTGTGTGTGTGTGTGTGTGTGTGTGTGTTTGAAAAACACTATTCCACTATCTTGATGTTGTTGCTTCTGTAAACGTTGATATTAGCGTTGATATTAGCTGCATCTTCATAACCATCATTCATCATTTATGGAACATTTCAAATATCTTTTCTCTTCTTGTAGCCCTGAAGCTCCTTAGCTGGATCTGGAGATAGGAACTGTAAAGACCTATAAGATACCTGAAGCTAGTTAGAAGTTCTGGAACAATGTTTCCAGGATCTGACTGTTTGAGTGGCTTCTTTGGAGATGGTTCAGATCACAGATGGAGGTTCAAGAGTGGAGCTATGATTACACAATCTAAGCATCTTCTGTATATCAGTCTGAATGCTGAGACCAGAAGATATCAACTGATTGATTTACCTGACCAGGATCTACAGGCTGCTCTGGTGAGGTCATTTGGACATCTGCTTTGTTTGAGCCCTTAAACTTGATCAGGGAACAGATACAAATCCCTGTTATAAGAACCGTGATGAAGAAAACTGAAAAAACATCAAACAGCAGTGACAGCTCGCTGGTGCTGGGATTTAAACCCCTGACTTTTTGATCCAAAGTCCAATACCTTAACCACTGAACTTCCACTTTCCAGACGTGACTCTTCCAAGAGCTTGTAATGCATCAGACCTTCAGATAGTGGTGCTGGACTTCATCCTGTTCCTCACACGTCTCGATATCATGCCATCATCAAACCTGCACTCAGAATCTCAACTTTGTTTTGAGTTCCAACACAAATCCAGGAGCCTGGAGTCAGGTCAGGTCAGGTCAACTTTATTATCCCCGATTTGTTTCACAGCCAGCAGAATCCATACAATCCCAAACACACAACAACAAACAGTACAGAGAAAAAAACAAAAAAACAAAAAGAACTCCTGAGTTCTGCATTCTGATTCTGCAGAGTTCTGTATTTAATCTTTACTGTATATTTTTGGAAAGCTTTTTCCATGCACCTCCAGGGTTGGGGTTCAAATCCAGCCTCTGCCCTGTGAGCCTGGAGTTTGCATGTTCTCCTTATGATTTAGGGTTTTTCTCTGGGTTTTCTGGTTTCCTCCTTCTAGTACTGTAGGCTTACTGAAAAAATTGTAATTATCTCGAGTGTGAGCTTCTACAGGTTGGGACCCTATTTAGATCATTGCTCCAGAGAGGGAGAGAGAGAGAGAGAGAGAGAGAGAGAGAGAGAGAGAGAGAGAGAGAGAGAGAGTGTGTGTGTGTGTGTGTGTGTGTGTGTGTGTGTGTGTGTGTGTAAATTGTGCCTGCAATGGGTTGGAACCCCTTTCAGATTGTGTGGTTGGATGGATGGATGGATGGATGGATGGATGGTTGAATGGTTTAATGGATGGATGGATGGATGCATGGATGGTTTAATGGATGGATGGATGGATGGATGGATGGATGGATGGATGGATGGTTTAATGGATGGATGGATGGATGGATGGATGGATGGATGGATGGATGGATGGTTTAATGGATGGATGGATGGTTTAATGGATGGATGGTTGAATGGTTTAATGGATGGATGGATGGATGGATGGATGGATGGGTGGATGGATGGTTTAATGGATGGATGGATGGATGGATGGATGGATGGATGGATGGTTTAATGGATGGATGGTTTAATGGATGGATGGATGGATGGATGGCTTTTTTCAGAGACAGCAAATTCCTCCAAAAATAATTCTTCATTTTGCTTTCATTTGAACTGCATTCCCGGGTCGAGCACGGCATGTACTGTATCAGATGCATTTTTTTGTCGAATAATAATTCTGATGTATATTATCCTTATGAGTCATATCCAGCATTATAAGGGTTACAAAAGTTTTCCATTAGGCGAGTAACCAAACTGGTGTCCCGTGATACCGTGTCTGAAAGCTGAACGTCCCCCTCCTGTATTATTGATCCCACCAGTATATAGTAAGCAGATCTTTCTATCTCACATTGATCTCTAGCACTTGATCCACTATCATCATAGTCACCATCATCATCACCATCATCGTTCCCTGGTATCATTCTCAGGTTCATACACAGAGGTTCTATTAACCAGATCTTTAAAAGAGCCCTGACCTTGTGTAAGTGGAGATAAAAGTCACTCAGGTCGTCTCTTACCTTCACGGCAACGAGCATCTTGTCCTTGGTGGGACTGAGATTATAACACTCCGCCAGGAAGACCTTCCCAAAGGCGCCTTCACCGAGCTCTCGCTTCAACACGATGTCCCGTCGCTTTATGTGTTCCACGTCTGCAGAGGGAAAAAGAAAGAAGATCTGGTTCCAGTATGATGTACAGTTCGGACAAAGACTCTGTGTCCCTCAAATGTTTAGTTTTAATATCTTGTAAATTGAAAGATGAACGATATAAAGCCATGCTGCTTTACATGGACCACCACAAAGCCTCATATTGAGGCACAGAGATCCTCCTAAAGACTGAAAAATTTTTTGGGAAGAAATAAAGGAACCAACTAGAATAAAGATGCATTCAGAATTCTTTCCACCAAAAAACCTCAGTGGAAGTTCTGCTCAAAACCTTTCCATCAAACCTTATTATAATACAATGTGGTTCAAGGGGTGTTCATTCTCTATTTTATTGTTCCTATATTGTATTAACACACACTTCTTACACTGGGGTGATGTTTTTTTGCATTTATGAAAGGAGAGAGAGAGAGAGAGAGATAGGGTAAAGGAATGAGGAATTTATTATTTAGCAAAAGTTTATTGTATTATTTTCAGGAGACTCGTCCTAAAAATTCAGGGGCAGGGTGGAGATTAAGATTAAAGTGAGAGATTAGTGTAAAAGATGGGGTTTAGTGTTGCTGTGATAGGTCAGGGGCGGGGTTTAGGGTTAGTGTGATAGGTGAGGGGGGTTTAGGATTAGTGTAATGGATGAGGGAGGGGTTTAGGATTAGTGTTATAGGTGAGGGGCGGGGTTTAGGGTTAGTGTGATAGGTGAGGGGCGGGGTTTAGGATTATTGTTATAGGTGAGGCGGATTTAGGGTTAGTGTGATAGGTGAGAGGCGGGTTAGGGTTAGTGTGATAGGTGAGGGGCGGGGTTTAGGATTATTGTTATAGGTGAGGCGGATTTAGGGTTAGTGTGATAGGTGAGAGGCGGGGTTAAGGGTTAGTGTGATAGGTGAGGGGTTGGGTTTAGGATTAGTGTTATAGGTGAGGGGCGGATTTAGAGTTAGTGTGATAGGTGAGGCGAGTTTAGGGTTAGTGTGATAGGTGAGTGTCTAGGATTAGTGTAATAGATGAGGGAGGGGTTTAGGATTAGTGTGATAGGTGAGGGGCGGGGTTTAGGGTTAGTGTGATAGGTGAGGGGCGGGGTTTAGGATTAGTGTGATAGGTAAGGGGTGGGGTTTAGGGTAAGTGTGATGGGTGAGGGGCAGGGTTTAGGATTAGTGTGATGGATGAAGGGTGGGGTTTAGGATTAGTGTGATAGGTGAGGGGTGGGGTTTAGGATTAGTGTGATAGGTCAGGGGCGGGGTTTAGTATTAGTATTATAGGTGAGGGGTGGGGTTTAGGATTAGTGTAATAGATGAGGGAGGGGTTTAGGATTAGTGTGATAGGTCAGGGGCGGGGTTTAGGATTAGTGTAATGGATGAGGGAGGGGTTTAGGATTAGTGTTATAGGTGAGGGGCGGGGTTTAGGGTTAGTGTGATAGGTGAGGGGCGGGGTTTAGGATTATTGTTATAGGTGAGGCGGATTTAGGGTTAGTGTGATAGGTGAGAGGCGGGTTTAGGGTTAGTGTGATAGGTGAGGGGCGGGGTTTAGGATTATTGTTATAGGTGAGGCGGATTTAGGGTTAGTGTGATAGGTGAGAGGCGGGGTTAAGGGTTAGTGTGATAGGTGAGGGGTTGGGTTTA